>NC_072731.1:200931729-201021012 GCF_026930045.1 Uloborus diversus
CTCCCAAAAATTTTAGTAGTTCGATGTGCCTTTCTTTACATTATTTAGTTTGTGCATCGCTCTAGGCTCAAGTACTGCTCTTGGGCAGGCTTGTAAACAATTCACATAAGACCCAATTTCAATAATATTTACAGTATGTATATTTGTTTACTATTATCAATTAATAGAGCATGGTTATTATTTTTCCATGACCCTATAGTTTCATAAAACATATTTTCTTTCATTCTTTGAAGTTTTAAAACATTTCCTTATAATGGCAATGCAGATGAATTGCTGAAAAGTTATATAGACATGAGTTAAACTTATAATTGAAAATATAATGATAAAAAATGGGGAAGTAAACAGCAACCGAGATTTGTTTCGAATGCTAAGCATGCTAGTATATTTCGCATAAGACAGTATCTTTATTTTCAGAATTAATTAACTAACTTCTTTGTTGTTTCATTAGTCGTCATCTTTTGCTCAAAAAGACATTTTGATTTTAGAAAGAAAGAAAGAAAAAAAAAAAAAAACGATTTCATTCCGAATTAATTATGTTACTTAAATAAAATAAAAAAATTACGTATTAGTGCTCTTTTGATAAAAACCGTGTTTTGAAATCGAAACCCTCTTAGTTATTTAACATCAATAGCCGAATCTTTGATGAGCACTGAACTTAATGTCTTGTGCGTTAACCTTATTATCAGCTGTTACAAGGGCGTATATAAGGGAGGGGCTGGGGGGTGATTTTTAAAGGTAGTTATTTTTGATTTTAGTTTGCTCACAAATAATTTCCAAACTTTTAGCTACAAAAACAAAAGAAAAAAGAATAAATAAATATAATAGTTATAATAATAATTATAATACGTTAGATCAGAGATTTACGAACTGGGTGCCGCAGGAAGAGGTAAGGGGTGCCGCGAAGCGACCTTAGTAACAATAATATATATATAAAACCAGACTAGGATGCTGTGAGAAAATTCTAATTCCTCAAAGGGTGCCACGAATCATTAAACTTTGGGAACTCTGCGTTAGATGGTACTGGGCATGTTCAGAAAGGGGTCAGGGATTCCGTACTCCTTACTCAAGAAAAGAACCTGTCTTGGGAAAGCGAAGTTATTTCAACAAAAAGAAAGGCAAATAATGTAGGGGGAAAAATTTCAATTCTTTCAAAAAGAAATCTTTAAATTATTATTATTATTATTATTATTATTATTATTATTATTTTTATTTATTTATTTATTTATTTTTTTTTTGAAAACAGATGCAGCTTATTGCTTAGCAAATTAAGCTTTCCTCTTTCTTTCTTTCACCCCCCCCCACCCTTTTTTTCCTTGTCTAAAAAGAAGTCTGTCTTCAAAATCTCCTTAACTCTCGTCTCCTGCAAAAAATTTAAAATAAGTTTAAGTTGTTCGGTTTTGTAGTAATGATGGAAATTGATATCCTAAAGACGCATTTTCTTAGGCGTTTTTCAGACATGAATTTCAAAGCATTTCTGGAGGATGGTACCTGAACCAACATCCTTTCACTGAGGTTACTACCAATACCAAACATAGTCTGAAATTGTGGCTTTAAGATTTCAATTTTGAAAAGTTTTGGAGGGAGATCCCTAAAACCTCTCCTTAACTTTAAACGTCTCTAAAAATGATCTGAAATCGCGTTTTACCTTTCAGGGGAGAATTCTCGAACTCTTCCTTTCCAAATAAGATTGCCTAATGTTGGGGAAAAGTTTTAATTGCTTTTGAAAAGCACTTTAAATTAAAAAAATTTCAAAGGTTACCGACTATTGATCCGGTAATTACGTCCAACACCTCCTTTTTTTATCCCCCCCCCCCCCTCTGACCCCATTTTTTACCCTTTTCTTAGCCGGTCAAAAAATAAGCAAGTCTTCAAAATGCTACTCTTCGCAAGCCCCCTCTACCCACTAAAACCATTAAAAAGCTTCTCATACCTCGTTTTCAGGGCTTCAATGTCGAAAAATTTCCAATGGACAATTATTAAACGCTTTGCCTGCTTAAAGCATCGAAAATCGATTAAGATTGCTTTTACGGAGCTTCAGTTTTGAAAAATGGCCGAATTCCTAACAAAATATGGTCCACAGACGCCCTTTTAAGACTTCAATTACGAAAAAATTTCAGACGAGGGTCCGACTGCTCTCGTATGAAATCTGAAAATGAAAAAACTACAATTTCGGGTTTAGAAAAATTTAAGGTGGAGAGAGTTTAAATTCCTCCACCTAGCATCACGCAATATCTCTTTAAAACTTCGTTTTTTAGGACTTTAATTCCAAAATTGTTTTTGGGGAGAGCCCCAGAACCGCCCTGCCCTGCCAGTAACATCATCGAAGTTAGTCTGAAACTGCGTTTTTAGAACTTCAATTTCGAAAATTTTTAGTTTCGGAGGAAGATCCCCTAAAACCACTCCTTACCTCTAAACGTCTCTAAAGATAACCTGAAATTGCGTTTTACCTTTCAGGGGAAGATTCTCGAACTCTTCCTTTCCAAAGATTGCCTAATGTTGGGAAAAAATCTGAATTACTTTTGAAAAGAACCATAAAATAAAAATTTTTAAAATTTACTGACTATTGATCCGGTTATTTCGTCCAACACCTCATAATTCTTTCACCCCGTTGGTGCCCAGTGTCCCATATTCCCATACCATAATCTGACCCTGGATCTGCCTATCATGTCTCAAACATGTACCAATAGGCTTATGTCAGGAAAACCTATTAGCCAAATCTTCCTTCTCATGCTTTCTTCACAAAAAAAAATCGTCATCTGCTCTGGTCAACCAACAATTATCATTTATGTACCGCAAAATTATGTTTAATGATTTCTGTAGAAAAATTAAGACTGATTTTTCTTCCTTTTTACTTCCTTTTACAAAAGAGGAATTATTGTATTCACGAAAAAAAATTTCACTCAAAAATCGACCTTAATTTTGCATTTTACTCACCCCCGAATGAATACTGAGTTTTTTCTTCAACTCGACCAAACGTGGATAAGTGTCTAAGAACGTATAGACAGACGAAATATCCATAATGACGATTCCCGAGTTAATTACAACGAATTTTCTCGTGACGTCTGTATGTATGTGCGTAGATGCGTATGTATGTCGCATAACTCAAGAACGGTAAGTCCTAGAAAGTTGAAATTTGGTACGTAGACTTCTAGTAGGGTCTAGTTGTGCACCTCCCCTTTTGGTTGCATTCGACTATTTCTAAAGGGATCTTTTGCCGCTTTTGGGGGGGGGGGAATCATTGTTAATTTCGATGTAAACTCAAGTGGTGTTATAATTTGGCAGGCGCTTGGCGATATATCGCCAGTCTTTTGGTCGCCAAGTTCTGTCGCCAACTTGCAACAAATTTGGCGATGATTTTTTTTTTTTTTTTAATTTGGTTTTAGCTTGACATTGTTGGTGATATTTAGAGAGTTAACAATTGAATCACATTAAAATTGCCAGTAATGGGGAAATGACATTAAATTGGAGTAAAAGGAAGTCATGTGATGCACACATCAGCTCGTTTCTTTTTGTGTTTAAATTATTGGGACTTCCAGAATCTTCAATGAAGCACACCGGAAAGGCTTTTATATTACACCAAGTCATTTCCATGTCCAGTTTCACTCGATTGCAGGTTTACCCAAGCAGTTTAAAATCAGCTGCTGACAGTTAGCAACATTTAGTTTGCATAAACAAAAAACCTGTGAATTAAGAGCGTTAGAGATTTTTTTTTTTTACAAATAAAATGGTCTTTGATTGTTTTTGCATAATAAGAATAATTCAAAGAATCTTAGAGCAAAATTATGACTCGATCCTACAACCATGAATCAGAAATAAATGAGGCTTATTCCTCATTCCTTTTAAAAGTTTGCTTTTTGGGTGCAAATCCACAATTCTTTACACATCAAGTCCTCAAGTCGACTGTTTTAACGTCCTGTTCTACCCCAAAATTCCATGTTGCATATTTGAAACTAACACACCAGTACTAATTTCATTATTTGAGTTATTTTATGGAAGGAATTTTTGTTTAAAAATTTAGAGTTTGCTAAATACGACGTTGCAATACTTTTCCTCCGAGGCACAGATTTAAAATTTTCTAAAAGTTTAAACATTTTATTCACAGGATAAATTTACATTGTACAACAAACTGATATTCAGATTTAAAAAAAAAAGGAAAGAAAATCAAACAAGATATTAAAAAAATAAAAACTCGTGCAATCGTCCATTAATACCAAGGGTAGTGTGCTGGTATCGCTACCAGCAGACAATACAATCCGCAATCCGCGAAAAGGACGGGTTACATTGATATGTCTAGATACCAGCACACGATCCCGGGTCATCTATGCTCACTCCTTCAACTGATATTGAATCGGGTCTTCACTAAATTATTAGGCAAACTAACATTGTAATCAAAGACAGTAAAACTTGTATTAACGAACCCTATATTTAAAAGTATAAGTTGCAGTTTTTAAATTAATAAGCAGAGCGGACAATGAATTTCAAATTTTAACAATCAGTTAAGTGAACAACCTATACTTTCTTCTAATATAGCTTTATATATTTTAATTTCTTGACAATGCTTTTAATTATTTGATTCAAGAATAGGATGGCATCTTTTTGATTCAGTATACAGTGAAACCTCCCTTAACGGACACTCCCGAATAACGGACACCTCTAATTAACGGACATTTTTGCAAGTACCTGTCCCTCAATATAGGCCATTCCATGTATTTCACTCTGAATAACGGACACTCCGAATAATGGACAGTTATTTCACAAAAAATTTCCCTTGTGATCGTAGCACTTCCAGTTTTTTTTCTTTTCACAGAATATCTTAGTAACTGCTTGCCTTACAATGCTTTTCATCCTCCACAACTGATATCCCCCCCCCCCCCCCCGTCATTTCCTTATCACTGTTTCTTGGAATTAAAAGGGTGGTAATGGGCAGAGGCAGCGATTGGGGCTTAAAAGTTGGGGGCAGAAAAAAAAACAACTAAAAGACATGGTACTTTTTGGGGGCAGCAAAAAATGAAAAAGAAAAAAAGAAGTCATAATTTTGTTACGGCTAGTTTTGAGAGTATTGAAGCAGATAAGTGAAAACTGATGTCAGTCTAACAATTAACGTAAGTTTCTCTTGAGATTTTAATGAATTTTATACACAATAACTATTCAAAAGTTAAGATGAAAAAGAGGAAACTGGGCGCTTTTTCTAACTGGGGCTCTCGGGAGATGCAATTGAGCAGACCGGCGCCGGTAGTAGTCGGCTTTATGGCGCCGTGGTTTCGTTGGGTTGTTTAATTTTTCGATATGAAAAAGATTTGCCCATATTCAAGGTCATATTGCCAACTGTCAATCATGCAATAGTGATACTCGAGATAAATTAAATAAATTAACCATAAAAAGTGTGTGGGGGGAGGGGGGTTGCTGCGTCGAATCGCCGCCGTTGGTAATGGGATACATTCCTACCCTGAGATGAATTGAGAAGCAAGCGAACCTGCCTTTCATGTAGCAATCGTAGCTTTGCAGTTGCAAACTTTCCTAAAGGCGTGTTGATTTAGTTGATTTTTTTGTGTGACAATATTATTTGAGTTTTAAAATGGCAACTAAAAGAAAGAGACTGACATTGAAAGAAAAAATTAATGTTTTTTATGTTGCCAAAAAAGAAAAAATAAGTGTGCGTTGTCTTGCCGATCGTTCTCAATTTGGGAAAACTCAAATCAGCGAAATTTTAAAAGATAAAGACGAAATTAGAAAACTGTGAATTGTAAGTTCGAATGAAAATTTTAAAAATGTAAAGTTTCGCAAAACAGAAACCAGTGAAATCGACGAGGTTGTCATGAAATGGTTCCGAGCTGCTCGTGCAAAGAACGTCCCAATAAGCGGGGTATTACTCCAAGAGAAAGCCAGAGAAGTCGGGAAAATTTTGAGAACAGACTCTTTTAAGGCGTCAAATGGATGGCTTGAAAATTCCGAACACAGCACAACATTTCTTTTAAATCCATTTGTGGCGAAAAACAAATTAATTACACTTGACGTAAAATGTAGTAAACCTTTCGCAATTGTTTCGATTGTGTTCTACAAAGGGAACAACAGCCCATTTTGAAAAAGGTAAATTAAGTAGTTCCTCCTAATAGCGGACACCTCCCAATAACGGACAAAACTTCTGGTCCCTTGACTGTCTGCTATTCGGAGGTTTCACTGTATAACGTTCTTTAGTGCAAAAATTATAGCCCGAAATAGAAAATGAAAGGAAAATACCTATGCTGGACCATTCGTTAAACTAGAATCTCTAATTCATGTTTATTATCAACACTAACTGGCTTTGAACAGAGAAATAAGAAGGGTTCTAATTCACTGCTGCTCTTTAATTGTTTGACGAAATTATGACACAGGAGAATCAAGTGTTTAGGATTAACAATTATTCTAAAAACTTAATTCTCCTACGGGATTTTTTGGTGACTAATCGCTGTTGTTTAATTGTTTGACGAATGTATGAGGCAGGGGAATCAAGTGTTTAGGATAAGCAATTATTCTAAAAACTTAATTCACCTAAGGGTTCTTTTGTGACTCATTGTTGTTCTTTTGTTTTACGAAAGTATGACACAGGAGAATCAAGCGCATCGACGAGATACAAAAGAAAAATTGCCGGCCTTTTTTTTTCTAAACCAGTTATTGTTGATAATAAACGTAAATCAGACATAGCATAAATATTTTGATTTCATTTTGCATTTTAGGCTAATTTTTACTAAAGAGCATTTTACAATAACAAAAAGATGACATCTTATAATCGGATTGAATGATTAAAATTTAAAAATAAAAAGGCCCGAAATTGATCGCATCAAATAAAAGAATAATTAGGCATTTTGTTTTGCTTCCATTTTGCTGAAATTGAAAGTTTTTCTCATTACGCAGCCTGAAATCGAAGAAACGGAAGTAAACAACTGTTGAATTTCAAACAAAGAATAAAAATAACTGGAATGTTTGCACTCAAAAATACTTTTTTCCAAGGGAAAAACAATGAAGCTGCTTTACAACAGTTACATCACACGAGAGGAGTACGACAGTCGTTTATGGCTCGTTTTATGAGTGTATGGCATGAATTTTAATTTACTGCAAGGTTTAAAAATGATTTTGCATTGTTTTTTTATTGGTTCGAAAGCTATGAGTAAGGAACTATAGCTTTATCTCCTAATCTCATTATTTACAATTTAATATTAAGCTGATCAAACCAGTCAATTTCATCTCCT
Source organism: Uloborus diversus (assembly GCF_026930045.1). Taxonomy (NCBI): domain Eukaryota; kingdom Metazoa; phylum Arthropoda; class Arachnida; order Araneae; family Uloboridae; genus Uloborus; species Uloborus diversus. The sequence goes on from NC_072731.1 coordinate 200,938,956, forward strand.
TGTTTTTAAAGTTAATTGCAAACACATGAAGAAAAATGCGCAAAAAATGAGAATTTGCACCTTTTTGAATTGAAAAAGAGGTTTCATGAAATCCCGAAACACATTGCAAATTTTCAAATTTCAGCTTTTAAGGTTTTTTTTTTTTTGGGTCTTGTTCTTAACAAACAATATTGTTGTGTCTCCAGTTGATAAAGTTCCTTTGACATTTTTATGCACGAGATAGTGTGAAAGATATTTCCCGTTTGTTTTGTGTCAAATATCTAAGTTCATTTTAAACGACACCACAAAAATATTAAATTTTATCCATTTTTATCGATTTATAAGATGATGTTTAATTCCAAATTGCCTTTTTTACTTCCAGCGAGACATTACATTTTTAAAACTCATTTTTGAAATACTTAAGAAAGAAAAAAAAAAAATCTGCAATGCTAATTTGCACTAAATCATACTAAACGATTTCAAAATTCAAAACGTGAAAAGTATTTTCAATTTTTTGAGCTCACAAATATTTGTTTTATAATCTAAAATTTTTGGAAGCATGCAAGTGATTGGTAAAAGTTAAATAATAGGTAATCATTTTGCAAAAAAAAAAGAAAATATTTTTTTAAAAAGAGAAAAATAATTTAAAAAATGATTTCGAACACGAAGTAGTAAGTCGCTTCTGCAAAATATCATATCACGTATGATTGTAGGAAAAGTTTTAAATATTTGATCCCATTAGGGAAATATGAAAACTTCTATTATTATAGTCACCCTCTCCTCTTCTTTGAGCAGCCAAGAATGACTTGAATTTATTCTTTGTCTTTGGGATTGGTATTGGATACTAGTCCCGAAATCCATATTGATTTCATTAAATAACTTCTACAGAAAACGAATCATGCAACCGTGACCTATAAGTCTTTGAAAATTTAATTCTATTTTTTGATATGAAAAATTTAAAATTCCATCCAAAACTTCAAGGGTTTGGAAAACCATCTTCGGTACTTCGCAGGAAAATGTTTCGAAGCAGTTGGAATTTTTAATTTTTTTCATCTGAACGCTTTATTTCTTTATTTTCTCTTTACGAAAAGTCAAAAGTAAAAAGCAATAATTATCAAAATAGTATGGATTTCTTTTTTTACCCTCAGTTTCTATCCTTAGAATTTAGTTTTGTTATGGAGAGAGAGAATTAATCAGTCTATTATGACTTTCGCCGTTTTCGTACTTTTCACTTTTCCAAAATGAATCACACTTCACTCATCTAAAATATATAAAACAGTATTTTTAAGCCTTAAAAAAACCCCTTGCTATATCTCTGATCACTACAATGATGTCATTTTCACGTGACAAAACGCCCTCAAAAATTTAATCAATCGTATTTTCACGCTCTGCTTCAAAAATTTAACATCATGGAAAATGGCGAGGAAAAAAAAAGCAACTAGAATTTAAAAATATTGTACAGTAAAACCTGTAAAGTTGACCACCCTTGTAAGTTGACCACCTGTTTAAGTTGACCGCTATATTCAGGCACAGAATTAGATCTATGTCATATAATTCAACTTTTATAAGTTGACCACCTGTTTAAGTTGACCACTAAAATAGTGCACCGCAAGTGTCAACTTACACAGGTTTCATTGTATTTGAACTTTTTTTTTTTAGTTTTTTAAGATCCAAACTGTCAACCATTCTAAAGGTTAAAAAACCAAAATTGTACTACACATCTTCTCTTTCCCTGTCATCTTCCATTTGATTCTTAGAAAATTTGTTTTTGTTTTTTTAATGTAATTGAATACTGTTTACTCCTTTACAAAATATTAATGAGTAGTTTCATGCGTTTTAAAATCTATAGCAATATCTCTGATAGTGGGCCTCAGATGTAATCCATCGAAAACCATCCTGGGAGATCGGGGACAAGATTGCTCAATGTTGGTGTTGTAAGCGAGAAGTGTTATGCGCAACGAGACAAGATGTTTCAAAACCCTTAAAATAATTGCCGAAATCTAAGCTGTTAAGCTGTTACATTTCAAGAGCACAGAATAAATTATGAACAAAATCCTGACCATTGTCGCTCGTTAACACATGTGTGAAAATGAATCAGTTAGCCCGTTAAAACTCATTATGGATCAAGACTCCTAAGAAATCAAAATTTATTTAATAAACTACAGAATATAAATAGTTTATAAATTATGTAATTTTTTTTATGTTACTGAGTAATTAGAATCTTAATAGCAAAAAAAAAAAAAAAAAAAGGTTATTATGTAAAAAATGCACTTTTCTTGTTGAAAGCGTCGAAAATCAGAATAACTATAAAATAGCTATGTAGTATACTACACAGCTTATGAGAAATAAATAAATACATTTGTGCTGAGAAATAACATATTAAATATAAACATAATAAATAATAAACATGATAAATAACATAATAAACAATAATCTGTTTATTTGTGGTAAACAACGTTGGATATTTCCTACTTAAGCAAGAAAAAAGGTACAAAAAGTATCTCTTGCACATTTGATACCATGTTTCCTTCTAATTGTTTTGAAAACTTATTACTGAAGAACGTGTTGAATTAAGAAGCGATGACACGATTCTTGACAAATTTTCAGCTGAAGTTTGCCTAACACAACAAAAGAGCGGAATAGGTAGGGAAAAAAGAATAATTTAAGAAATAATTTTCCACAAATTGTTGAGAAGTAGTTCAAGGGGAAAGGAGTGAATGCTTTCTCTCGGATAAATATCAATAAACAGCGATTTGTTGTTCAGGGAAAAGAAAAGGAAGTAAACACACTAGATTGGTTTATGTGCTCTTTACATTTCTTTTATTATTTATTCTTTTCGCCTGTTCTGTGTTTTTAGGGTTGTCGTGGAGGGAATAAGATTCTGAGGCGTGTAGAATGTGAAAGAAGGCTTTCTAAGCTGTCAAGTCTGTTCGCAACGTTGTCTATTATTGTTATTCAAATAAAAGAAAAATTAAATTTAAACCATTAAGCACCATTATGAGACGTAAATGTCAATGTCCTTTAAGTTCAAGTTCGTTTTATGAATAACCGAATAAATGATTTCGAGGATTAATTTCTTTCTTTTCTTTTTCCTCCATGTTGTTGATACATTAGAATGTTACAAAAAAAAAGAAAGAAAGAAAAAGTTATCCTTTAAAAAGAGGAGATTGTTTCAGGTTGGCTGGGTGATGTGGTGGAGAAGTGTTGGCCTTCTGCGACGTGGTCCTAGTTTCTGACCCGCGGTGCGTAGTCGGTCAGACAAAATCGTCAGCGCCCATGTCGTATAATTGCGCAGCATTAAAAAATCCCTTGGGTATTTGGTTGGTTTGAATTCCCTCGGCAAAATTGAATCTCTAGTGCAGTTTTGCATCGAAGAGATGCAACCCCGATGTCTCCATTTGGTATATTTTTGACGCCTAGTTTCCAAACTGGGCGTCAAAAATTATCTGTGCCATTGACATCCACGCCTTAATGGTGGTACATGAATGACGGGATGCCACATCATGGGATCGCTCTAGTTGTGCAAATAGCTTAAATAGCCTTGCAGCCCCATTAGAAAGAAAGATTGCTTCAGAAAATTAAGTGAAAGAAAAAGTTTTGACGTGATTCTATCGGAAACAAATCAGCCTTTGTGGTTTGTCATGTTTCCGTTACCGGTAATTTTCTTGCACCTGAATAAGAAAGAGCACGTAATTATTTTTTGCGATGAATCATTCCACACCCATTTAAAAAATACTTTTCATGATTTTAGTACTACTTCCATAATTTTAAATTGTACTCCAAATCCTTGTTCAAGGAACGCTTTTGAAAATAAATAACTTAATAAATTATTGCTATATATTATTATTATCATTAGGAGTGCATAAATCATTAACGGGTACAGAGAGAGAGAGATATCTATGTAAAACAAAATGTTCTTGTAAAGAAAGCACAATTTTCTCATTTAGTTATAGAAAAACTTTGATGTTGTGATACATAATTACTATGCAAATAAGCACTCAGTCAGAAAAGCTAAGGTACTTCTATTAAAAGCATGAATTAGCCTACTGTAGACGTAATTTAATTGGAAAACCAAGTACTATAAAACTTATTGACTAAAAAAGTTAAAACTGAAAATTAAAACGATTTTAAAGTAGCAACAATTAAATCGCGGACTAAATCTTGTTTAGTACAGGGAATGTGTTGTAAACATTCGCGACATGGTTTATAGTTTAAATGAATAAAGTTTCCGGCTCGATATACAATAGGATTTTTGAACTATCATCATCAAATCCAAACACATTTAAACTTCGGGTATCAATCTAGATGAGGGTCGAAATCCGGACTGTCCGGGCGAAATCCAGACGTCGAGCAATGACGTCCAAGTTATAGATACTATAATGTCAATAGAATTTCAAATGGCGCGTAATATGAATGTTTCCATAAAAATCATCGAAACTGAAATGACAACCTTCCGCAAGCACTTAATTATGTCGCTTGGGAAAGAACAAAATATGTTTCACACAGCCGATATAAATGAGCGAAGCGCCATCTTTGCCTACAAAGAGTAATGAGGGAAATCTCATTGTTCAACGCCTATTACACTTTCTTGCGACATCGTAGTGACGTCTATGCAGCGTTTCTCAAACTATTTGGACAATCAGAACGGTAAAAACTTGTGAAAAGGAATCGCCGACAGGCGAAGGTTTTTTTTTTAAAATTTTGTTTCTCAAAAAATGTTTCATTTAGCGTGAAAGAAAGGACAAACTATTGAAAATAATTAAATTTAAGTAAACAAACTAGAAAAATCACATAAAATTATAAAAAGTAATGAAAAATTTAAAGAAAAAAGAAAAAAAAATCGTATGAATTTATTTTAGTTTTATTTTATTATTTGTTTTTATTAAGAACTTTTAATTCTTTTTTAAAGTACCAAGAGCTTTTCAACACAGACAAGTAATAAGAGGAGGACCGGTCAAATTTTTCCACAGATCCTTGCTGGTGGGTCGGGCCAGCGCAGCGGCTGAAAATCCCTGGTTACAATCATCGGCATGCACTATATCTGAAGACAGAACATATTGAAACGGATTAAAATGTTTATAACATTTGGTTGGGAATTATTACCGGTAAACGTAATGGGGTCGTTTCCGAAATTTTATAAGTATTTTTCTTTTTTTGGAAAGAGCATGCCTAAAAACAGACTTTAGCCATTTTTTTAAATAATTTGACAAAGTTTAGTATTTTTCAACAAATATTTTAATTGGTGCGCACAGTCTATTTCATTTCTTACTTTTCTGCACATGACATCACAAGTGATGAAATGCCATTCACTGATTTCATTAGCGCAGAGAACAATATTTAATTTGCTTCTTTACTCATATGTAATGACAACGATATGGTTGAATAGCAAGCGTAAAGCGCTATATTTAATTCGCTTCTGAATTAGCAAAACATGGAAACGCGGTAGACAGCAAGCGTAACCATTCTGTGCGTCAATGGATTGCGCGCCGCAGTTCATCACTTGCGACGTCATAAAAACCACGCCTTGTATGAAAAACTGGACATTAAAAAAAATTACTAAAAAAATTAAACGCTTTGAAAATAAAAGATTTTCCTCACTCCACGGTTTTTTTTTTTTTTGCTCATTCTCAATTTCAGTGACTAAAAGTAGTACTTGTGACTGAAGGAAACAACCTCATTCTTATGGAGTCATTCATTTCAACAGCCTAAGAAAAGACCAAAAAAAAAAAAAACTAATAATCACAACTGAGCTGTTGCAAAGACTGTAAAGTACATAAAAATTATTATCCTGCATTTTTAATGGTCTGTTTTGTCCTCAAATAATTTTGGCACCACATCGACATTAAAAACTACATATTTTGCTAGATCCCTTCTGAGTGACATTCGGAATCTATGTTATGCTTATGTTACGCCTCAATGTATAATGGATTTCATGACTGTTTGTGCCGGTCACCCACAGAAATTATTAGTTTTCAACGTTTATATTTGTTTTATACAACTGAAAATTAGATGCTGGTGAAAATTTCCTTTTTCTTCAGAGCTGTGACTAACAGAACTTATAAGTTAGTTCACAAATTTTGATTCTATTGACTGGGACATTTTCAAACGATCGGTGTTTCGGTTAACCGCTATTTGATCCATGATGCTCTGTTTCTCTGTAATTAATGAAACAATGGGAAATCCTGTCGAAGTCCCAGGAAATGAGCAATTAAAATAAAATGTCAAACGCATGCAAAATATCAGAATCGAGTAATTGATGTGCAAGTTGAAATTTAATTTTGGTTAGCAAGTTGCTGATAGTATGTATTTATTAAGACGGATATATTTACTTAATAAATAATTTAACAATTATGTTGAGTGATCAAGTAATAAAGTTGGGATTTATTTAATCTCTCAACTGCATATCGAGGTTAAAAAGGCAAATTCCGTGCCTTAAAGTTTTCCCTCTGGGTTTTCATCAAGATCAATCTTTCAGAAAATTAAAGAAAATCCTCTTAACGTGATCACAGGAAAAAAAAATATCTTAATTACAAATTTTTGCCACAACATTATTTTAAAAAGGCAATAAAAATGTACCGTTTTATTCATTTTTTAAAAAATATTTATAAAGGGAAAAATGAAAGAGGGGGGGGGGGTAGCTTTTTCATAAAGTTCATTAACATTTAAATAATTGTTATTAAAATGAATAAACAAAAAATAAAATATAGTTGTTAAAATGAATAAGCCGCTCACACACATAACGGGTAAAAATAAACAAACTTAATCATTCCACAAATAAAAATAATAATAATAATAAAAAAAAAAACAAATACATTTAAAGTAGTCATCAAAAACTATTTTAAAAAAATTAATAATTAATCCTTCAAGATAGAAAATTTAATAAAAAATATTTTTCAATAAATTAAAAAAGAACAAACCGTTCTCCGGAGGTGTCATGTTCTATCCGGTGAAACAATTTTTACTAATCGTTTTTATTATCTTCTGCCGCTAATGTTTCCTCGTCGGATGTCAGCGCGACTGTGATTGCAACCATCTATACATAAAGTATAAATGCAGTTTGATGATTTTTCCCCTTCTGGAGCGAACGACCACACAAAAAAGAATCTAATCAACTAAACTGGATACAAACTGGAATATTTAGGCATCGCTAGCGCGGCTGTTTCGAAATTGAACTTGATTCGCTCCGATGGAAAGGCTAGCCAGTTTTATTGTTCTTTCTTTATTTTTGTTACTTACACGCATCGACGTCACGAGAAAGAAAGCTCTCTTGATAACGAGGGACATTGACGGAGTATTTTTACGAGTCGACAGTGACAGATAAATGAACAAAAATGTAATTTTTTTAGCCTGGAGAATGGAACAGAATTTGCATTTTTATAAATCATCATGGAATATTGTGTGAAGAAGGTTTTAAAATTTAGATGGACATAAAGTTCTTTCTAGAACAACTGTGAGAGCATCATATACATTGTTTTGAACTTAACTTTTGCAATTGTTCTTTGAAACAGATCTATTTTTGTGTAATATATATATATATATATATATATATATATATATATATATATATATATATATATATATATATATATATATATATATATATATATATATATATATATATATATATATATATTAATTTTGACCAGCGTTTCCCCACTGGAGTTCCACGGATGCTTTCGGCTTCAGAAAATGTTGTCAACAGCTTTGTACCAAATAGTAATAAAAATGGAATGTAATACGTATTTGCATAGTAAGTTTTCTCAATGTAATAAAAATAACATTTTTTTTCTTTCTTTTTTACCAAAATAAATATTTGTAACATAGATTGAGATTAGAGAGACTACATCTTTGTAAAATATATCTAAGTGATGCTATAATAAAGAGCTACTTGTACAAAAAAAAAAAAAAAAAAAAGAAAAAAAGTCAGCAAATTCTTTCATCTTTATTTTTGTAGTCCGGAGTTCAATTTTTTGTTAATTTTGTTTTATTGAAGCTTGAATCTGATTTTCGGAATGCGAAGATTGACGTTGACTAGTCTCTTTTTCCGAAACACAAAGTTTTAGTTCCTAAAAAGCTAATTTTAAACGTAAACGAGCTGATGTGTGCATCACATGACTTCCTTTTACTCCAATTTAATGTCATTTCCCCATTATTCGCTATTTTAATGTGATTCAATATTTATTCTCTAAATATCACCAACAATGGCCAAATTGAAACCAAAAAAAAAAAAAAAAAAACTCCGCCAAATTTGTCGCCAAGTTGGCGACAAAACTTGGCGACCAAAAGACTGGCGATATATCGCCAAGTGTCCGACAAATTATAACGCCACTTGAGTTTACATCGAAATTAACAATGATTTCCCCCCAAAAAGGTGCAAAAGACCCCCTTAGGAACGTCCGAAAGCAACCAAAAGGGGAGGTGCACAACTAGACCCCACTACGAGTCTATGTACCAAATTTCAACTTTCTAGGACATACCATTTTTGAGTTATGCGAGATACATACGCACATACGCACATACGCACATACACACATACGCACATACATACAGACGTCACGAGAAAAGTCGTTGTAATTACCTCGGTGATGGTCAAAATGGATATTTCGCGTGTCTATACATTCTTAGGCACTTTTCCGCATGTGGTCGAATCGAAAAAAAACCTCAACATTCATTTGGGGGTGAGCAAAATGGAAATTAAGGGCGATTTTTGAGTGAAAATTTTTTCGCGAATACAATACTTCCTTTTTTGTAAAAGGAAGTAAAAATGCAGCGTTCTATTGCCATAATCTTTCTCAACCGTATCGTCAATAAAAAAATAAAATTTTGTGAAAAAAAAGGAGACATTATTTAGATGAGGTGTTAATCATCTTTATTTATTACTAATAATAAAGCTGAAAGTCTCTCTGTCCGGAGGATGTCTGTAGAATGTCTGGATCTCTGTGATGCGCATAGCGCCTAGACCGTTCTGCCGATTTTCATGAAATTTGGCACAAAGTTAGTTTGTAGCTTGGGGGTGTGCACCTCGAAGCGATTTTTCGAAAATTCGATGTGGTTCTTTTTTTATTCTAATTTTAAGAACAAAAATGTCATAAGATGGACGAGTAAATTGCGAAATTATCATAACGTGGAACCGTAACATGGGCACAAGCCAATTGGCGAGATACGAAATTATTATAACGTGGAACCGTAACATGGATACAAGCCAATTGGCGAGACGATTCACCATACATTATTTGTAAATATACAGGCGAACCAAAAGACCTTTTAATTTTTCTATTACGGGCAAAGCCGTGCGGGTACCACTAGTTTGATCATAAAAGAACAAAACGTAAAAATAGTCAAAAAAATATCTTCCAACAATTTAGAGCAGTGATTCCCAAACTGTGCGCTGCGGCTCCTTGGGGAGCCGTGAAGTCTTCACAGAGGAGCAAGCAATAACTTCATAAATAACTCATTCTGCAAGTAACTTCACAAATAATTAGAGATTTACTAATTGTAACCCTTTTGCAATATTTCACTGTGCAGTATAAATAAGTGATATGCAATGCAGATGCACGAGTTTTATTTATTTTTATCAGTTAGTTATTATTAGTCTTACTTTTACTTTAAAAAGGGCACCATAGAAAAACGTTAATTAAAAAAAGGCGTTTTTACTCAAAAACGTTTGGTAACCAATGTTTTAGACAAAATAAATTTAGCATTAATTAGAAAGATCGCCCATTTTACCAATTATCGAAATTTTACCACCTGGAATTTCTGCCTATTTTAAAATAGTGCTCTAAGCTTATTTTATTTTGTTACTTGCGTCATCGCCTTGTTATTTCAAATGTCTCCTCCTTTCCCATAAAAAATAAATAAATAAATAAAAATCAGAAAACAAATAGATTTTATTCTATGATAAAATTCCACACTAAGTACAATATAAGATATTCCATTCTACCTCGCCGTCCCCTTGCACCTAATATGATAAACATTAACTTTAGGGAAAGTTGGGAGTTTTAAAGCATCATCATCACCAGTATTTATAAATTCACTACATAAGGAAGGCTTCTCACTCACAAATATTTCTATTCTGTCCTATTTTCGGAAATTATTCTCCGTTTTGATCAGAGAGAGAGAGAGAGAGAAAGAAAGAGAGATAGCTCCCTTTAGCTCAACCATAAATTTCAAAAATACAATAATTGATTCTACACTTTCTTTACTAAATAAATGGCAAATGGCTGGTTTTACATTTTGGTATTAAAAGTTTCGTAAACATCATAATCTACATCCTTCCCTTGTTTTTCAATGATTGAAAATGGAAAATTATCAACGAAAGAGGCATTTTTAACAGTAGAATGCAAAGGGCAAAATTAGCGATCGTCACCAGCAGGATGAATAGCCGGGAAAAAAAAACTATTAAAAATCATCTGTCAATCGCTGCATCAAAAAATAAACTAATGACTTTAAAATGCATTAACTAATTTTTTCACCAAAAACAAGATGCGGCCTTATTGACCTAATTTATATAATCATATAGACATATTAATTTCAATAATTTTAAAAAATACATCGTTTCGCACCATGAGTTTTTTTTTTTTTTTTTTTAAGTGGCCGTTGTTTCAAAAAAGCAGCGACTTATGAAATTGATTCTACCGGCCACTGGCGACTACAGAATTTACCCATTTTTGCTCTTTAAGTAGATGTAATATTTTTAGAAATGTTAAGGACCTCCAAAATATATTTTAGCTTTGATACGACCTTGAAAACAAGTACTTATCGATTTTTTCATCGATTGCTTAGGGTGAGCTTATCGAACGGTGTGCCAGTGGTCAATGGTCAAGTGCTGATATTATTCACTGGTTTGCATTAACATCCACTGTAAGTTCTGTTTGAAGAGTTATTTCTAAAATTTTATTTTTCTCCAGAAATAGTTTGTGCTAATTAGGATTATTGGAATAATCAAAATACATAGCGATCTCTAAATACACAAATAGAAGATTGCTCAGTTAGGAAAAACTATCCAAATAATGCTATTGACCTACAAAATTATGTAAAAATATGGTTTTCAACGGTTATCACTAATTTAAAATTTCTTTACAAAAACGTTTAATCAAAATCTGTATTCTGGTTCGATTAAATTTATGACGTGTAGAAGAATTTACTAATATTATTTTGCTATTTATTTCCAATCTATAAAAAAAAATAAAATTAAAAAAACATAGATTTTTTACTACCTTTTACAAAAAAGGAAGTATTATATTCGCGAAAAAAATTTTCACTCAAAAATCGACCTTAATTTCCATTTTGCTCACCCCCGAATGAATGTTGAGTTTTTTTTTTCGACTCGACCACACGTGGATAAGTGCCTAAGAACGTATAGACACGCGAAATTTCCATTTTGACTATTCTCGAGTTAGTTACAACGAGTTTTCTCGTGACGTCTGTATGTACGTATGTATGTCGTATAACTCAAGAATGGTATATCCTAGAAAGTTGAAATTTGGTACGTAGGCTCCTAGTGGGGTCTAGTTGTGCACCTCGCCTTTTGGTTGCATTCAGGTGTTTCTAAGGGTTTCTTTTGCCCCTTTTTTGGGGGGAAATCATTGTTAATTTCGATGTAAGCTCAAGTGGTGTTACAATTTCGCGGACACTTGGCGATCAATCAACAACCAAGATTACAATTGGCGGACATCTTGGCGACCAAAAGACTGGCGACATATCGCCAGTCTTTTGGTCGCCAACTTGACGACAAATTTGGCGATTTTTTTTTTTTTTTTAAATCTGGTTTCAATTTGGCCACTGTTGGTGATATTTAGAGAGCAAACAATTGAATCACATTAAAATTACCAATAATGGGAAAATGACATTAAATTGTAGTAAAATGAAGTCATGTGAGGCACACATCAGCTCATTTTAAAATTCAAATTGACAATCCTAGTACGGTTACATAGCACATCTTTCTTTCCGGGGCAAGACAAAATTTTGACTGCTCTAAGTGGCTCTCTACTATTTCAATAAACGGTGAATGTACAGGTAGGACTCAATTTACATGGGAGTTCACGGGAGCTCCTCTCCTTAGGGAGGAGCCCCCATTCAAACTTAGGTGAATTATTGCACACAAATTATAGCAAGATTTTTTCTTCTTGACTTTAGGGGCATGTTCATCTCTAAAACAATCAATCGAATTCTATCTATCAATATCGCAGACAGAAGCTCCTTCTCCGCGCCAACAGGGTAATTTCTCGCTGCGCTACTGGTAGATAGAATTCGATCGATTATTTTAGAGATGAACAGAATATGCCCCTTAGCGTATACAGCATAAGACCCGCAATTGCCACTATTGCTCATCATCAATTCATTTTGGACGCCAATGTTGTCTCCTTTTCCGTGTCATTGGAAACAATGATGTAGAGACAAATGGATGACCGGATCTTTGAGACACTAAAATATTGTCTTTTTTACTATAAAAATAATTTATTCCCCTCTACTTTTAAATTTCACATCTGTCCGCTCTTCAAAGCGATCTTCTTAAAACTGCGTAATTATTGCTGTTATTGTAAAGTATAATTCCGATTGCATTTACTTTAGATCCTATGGTGGAATCTATTGTCTATAAAAGACGGAAGGTTCGGATGGATTTTTGTTGTTTGCATTAGTCATTGTTCAAATTTTTAGGTACTTTAAAAAATCAATAAATCAATATTTACAAAGCTCGTTTATGTGTTTGAAAACAAAATCTAAATCGTATAAAATTATTCCATGTTTATGTGTATGCTGTAATAGTGGCACACTTAAGCTATAAGAGTTTTTTGAACACTACTTTCAAGTTGATGGAGCCGAAAAAGCATCTGCTTTAGTACACGGCTGATTTCAATAATCTTCACAAAAAAAGACAAATGGGAACCATTAGCAAATGTACATGTGCACGTGCAATTGATTCATTTTTTGCTTCTTTTGACTTTCCTGCATAAAACTGCATAAATACGTTAAATTTTCAAAAAAAAAAAAAAAAACTACATCTTAGCCTACTACGTTTTTTATTCACTTTAAAATTTTGTTTCTCAAAAGAAAGATTGCAAAGAAATATTTAATTATTTTTAAAGAAAAAAATTCTACGACCTGCGAGTTTTTCTCGGGTTTCTCGATTTTTTTCTGCCAACTGGTTAAACCACGTACATTTTTTTTAACATATTATAGACAAAATCTAAGAAATGCAGGAATGGAAGGCCATTCGGGTTTTTATTCAGATGTGAAAGCTTTATTTGCGTGAATAAAGAGTTTTTATTGCACATTTCAGGTATTTTTAGCGCAGCATATTTTGGTTTTATTTTTATTGTGCATACAATCCTCCCTACTGATATCCTTAGTGCTACATTTTAACTCGCTTACAACGAGCGCGAGGGGAAAGCGATATTTGCTCGTTATAACCAGGTGCTCGTAAAAAAGGGTTCGTGAAAAAATCGTAAAATTTATACATGCTTGCTTTTTTATTTTTATATTTCTGTACAGTACCAAAGAAGTTGGTTACTTGGTTTGAACTGTCTTATTGTCTCTTTCTTGTTATTATTTTCGAGGAACGTGGGGGCCGAAAAACATCTTCATTTGCATCGGTGGCTTCAAAATTGTTTGCAGTTTTTCTGTACTTTAAAAGGCAAGTATGTCGAGGGCTATTTAACATCAAATTCGTCACATTTATCGTTCTTGTGGTCACTTTTTCTCTCTCTCTCTCTCTCATTCTTTTTACTTCCTTTTACCAAAAAGGAAGTATTGCATTTGCGAAAAAAATTTCACTCAAAAATCGACCTTAATTTCCATTTTGCTCACCCCCGAATGAATGTTGCGTTTTTTTTTCCGACTCGACTACACGTGGATAAGTGCCTTAGAACATATAAACACGCAAAATATCCATTTTGACGATTCCCGAGTTAATTACAACGAGTTTTCTCGTGACATCCGTATGTACGTATGTATGTGTGTATGTACGTATGTGTGTATGTGCGGATATGCGTATGTGCGTCGCATAACTCAAGAACGGTATGTCCTAGAAAGTTGCGTAAATTTGGTACGTAGACTCCTAGTGGGGTCTAGTTGCGCACCTTCCCTTTTGGTTGCATTAGAGTGTTTCTAAAGGGGTCTTTTGCCCCTTTTTGGGGGGAAATCATTGTTAATTTCGATGTAAACTCAAGTGGTGTTATAATTTGCCAAGTACTTGGCGGTATATCGCCAGTCTTTTGATCGCCAAGTTTTGTCGCCAACTTGGTGACAAATTTGGCGATTTTTTAAAAAAAATCTGGTTTTAATTTGGTCACTGTTGGGGATGTTTAGAGAGTAAACTATTGAATCACATTAAAATTGCCAATAATGGGAAAATGACATTAAATTGGAGTAAAAGGAAGTCATGTGATACACACATCAACTCGTTTTCTCTCTCTTGACTTTCAGCTACAATATCCTCGGAAGTATATCTCGAAAATGATAACATTCTCTTCTACAAATATATAATTTTTAAATACTCCTCTACTGTACGAATTTCAAAAAAAAGGGCCGTATCATGACTTGCTCTCATTATTTATGTATTTATACTTAACGTTCGATTGAATTCAAATTGGAAATGGTGTTTTTCCTAAAATGGAATAATCTTTTCTGAGGCGGAAATCAACAGACATTTTATGGATTACAAAAATATTGCTCGCTTTAAGCGAGTTTGTTCCCACAGACTTAGCATTGTACCGACCAATTCTTTTTTCCTCGCTAAGTCCGAGTTCTCCTTAAAACAGGGTTCGCTATTAGCGAATTCGACTGTATTCTTAAATTAGCCACACACCCTTTTGAGGAATTTCTTTTTACGCTTGAAATAAGAACGGTTGTATTAAAATAGTTCCTTCTTTTAAAGCGTGATTTTAGCTAATTGTGTGATAAGGTTATATCACAAGATTAAAATCTTCTTCGCTACTCCGACAGACCTTGCCGGAAGACAGTAATGAAGTAGTGAATGAATACACCCATTTACAATCAAGGACGACCATTAAATTTTAGAATCGAGTAAGAGCGACAAGAACTAAAGAAGAAATTTCAAACATGGTAATTTCTATGTAGTGGCAAAAGATAGATCATACTTGTACAGTTAAAGCGTTAAACAAATGTTAGTTTTATAACTAGAGGGAGGGGAGGGGAGGCACAGTGGGGCAGTTTTCATTTCTTTTGTAATAATTCCTGTATTTTTATTTTCAAATAAGTGTAAATAGTGGAACATATAATTATACAAGTTTTAAGTTCTCACTCTTATTTTTTCTTTTTTCACAATTTTTTCTCGTTGTTTTCCTTTTGAAAAATTGAATTTCGGAAGGATCTCAAATTCTCGGAAGCTTTTTATGTAGAGATGTCACGAAGCACAATTTGGTCGTAGTGCCGAATACCGAAGTTTTGGCCAACTAATGGTCGAAGCTTCGGCTGCTCTGTATGTTGAGTTTTAGCATTAAATACTACACAATAAGTGCACTATGTAATTTTCCCTATACTTTACTACTCTTTTTTTTTTTCAATATTTTCAGCTTGCTGTGTTTTTTTTTTAATTAATATATATCACCAGTTAAGATTTTACTTTTGCTTTGTACTGGTAGTACCAGAAAAGCACATGTGTCTAATTTTTCATTAGAATAAGTAATATAAATCATTATTTAGAATATTAATGATATGCTCTACATTTAACTTAATGTTTATAATAACCAACTGATATGATCAAATATTAAATTATAGAATAATCAAAAAAAGTACCTACTATTTAGATTATGTGTTAATAATATTAATGTAAATATCTAAACATTCTTAATGCAAAATGTTTCAATTTTTGATGACTTTGTAAAAGTACTATCATGCATTCCTTCTTACTAGTCTATCATTTAGTATTTACTTTTAGGGATTAACAAGGTCACAAGCTGAAATATGTTGACAGATTAATGCATCTATTTTAAAAAACTAAAATAATGTACCGATAACAATTAAAAAAAATATATATTAAAAAAATATAATTTAAAAAAAATTGCTTAAAGATGCCCATCAGTCGCAATTCCTTCATTGTATATATATAAATAACATCACTATTGTTATAACTTTCAAAGTTAGATATATTTGAAGAATGTTTAATAGTTTCATTTTAAAACTTAAGTTTAATAAAATCCTCATATAAATAACAGCCGATGATCGAGCAACTAGCATGTTTCAACAATGAAACTCACGCCACGGCATCATAATTTAATAACATGTTTTAGTAATGTTTAACATGTAGGGAAAGGCTTTATTGTGACAAGGCTGAACTCGATCCGGATACTTTACTGTTATAGTGTCATTTCAGGGGAATAAAGGAACGAAAAAAGTGGTCAACAATGAACGCTATCTACTGGAGTTTAGGGTTAATCCACTGGACTTAAGGTTACAATTTCAACTATCAAAATATCACCAAACAGGCAATGGGTTCGTTCAAATGTAGAAGCAATTTTCACCTGTCATACCTTGACGGGCGACATTCTAGATATAAATTAAAACGCAATGTAACTTTCAATAGAGTACATTTTTAATAAACATTTTATTAATTGTTGAATGAATTCTGCCTCCAAAGGTTCAATACACACAAATTTTAAAACCTTATACAATAATAATAATTGTAAAAGAACAGTATCGACATAAATTGTTTCAGGCCGAAGTGGCTACATCACAGCTCATAATTCGGCCTGGCCGAAGCTTCGTTCCATCTCTAGTTTTGAAAATAATGTAGTAACATTAAATAAAACATTAAAGGATATGAAGATGTAAATATTAGAAAATAAAATATAATCAAATCTTCATTTTAGTCTTGAAAGACATTGAAAATCTACAAGAAGTTATTTTGTTTTTTAACAGTCACAAGATGTTGGTTTTAGTAATTTCAGTGTATTATTTATTACATGTTTGAAAACACAAAAACTCAGAATAATATACAGTGGAACCTCACCATTCGTCCACATCCATATTCCTACCGCTCGCTATTTGTTGAAATTGCTAATGTAAAATTGAACTAGTCACTCCTATGCTTCTTCGCTATTCGGACAGCATCACTCAAAGGAGTTGGTCAACATAATGACATAATTTTAAAGCAGTGCTTTTTAAAATTAAGCCATTTTGAATAAGAAGAACTTAGTTCTCATCAAGAAATTTGAAATATATATATTTGATTTATATTTTTAATTATTTCTTGCACATCAACATTGTCAAATGGGTAACGCATAAAAGCCACCACTGGTTCCAGTCTTGTCAATTCATGTCAATCAAATTTAGAAAGCAGTTTTATTATTTCCAATGCTTTTTTTCATTTAATGTACCTCCTATCCTCTGCACTCTCTTTATTTAATATACCAAATTATTTTTTGGCTCATTCTTCTGCAATTGGAAAGAAATTAGCTTCTAGAAAGATGCATCATTGGAGTCGGTGTTCGATCAATTGTTTTTGATTATTTTTGTAAACAACAAACTTAAAGAAAAATACTGAAACGAAGAAGGTGCATTTGATAAAGAGTGAAGGTTTATACCCTGAAAATTACCCGGTGGTCCACTGGTCGGTCGCGATTGACTTAATGACCACCCCTGACTCATTGAGCAAAATAGAGTTTCTTTTGTAAACGAAAAACATTTTGAATTTCATCAGTAAATAACGTGAAATGTTGCAGATAATGTTCATATTTGTGAACAACTTCACACAAGTTGTAGAATAGTAAAAAACGCAGTACAAAAACTGATTTTAAAACAGGATTTGGGGACCCCCAGACAGTGAGGGCCCTAGGCAAGCGCCCTACTTTCTCTCATGGATATCAGGGCCCGATGGAAACACCGGAACACGTGTCGGTAACTTTCATTGCTATTTGTGCAATTTTAACGTTGTTAAAATGTTTTTAACTCATCACGTAAAGGTGACACTTAATATGTAATAAAACAATATTCTATCAAACACAAAATTAGAAATGTGTACACATTTAAGAGTTGTTTTTTTCTAGATAAACAATCATTTTCTTTCAATCATATTAACTCTGTATTTACAAGATTATGTGTAAAACACAGGGCTGCGGAGTCGGAAGGAAAATAAAATCAAATTTTTCAATAATTGCGATATTAAAAGTGAGCTACTTAAAGGTTACTTAAAAATCTCATTTGAAAAAAAAAAGAAATGGATTAATTTGCTCCCTTATAATGAACGAATAGATGTTGATCAAGTTGTATGTTTTCAATTCTTGAAAGCTGCAACTTGAGAGAACAAAAGTATTTTTGCTGAGTCAAAAAACCTTTCTTGAGAGGGGGCGGCCAGCCCCGGGTGACGCCCATCGGGTAGGAGGTAACCCAAAGTAAGTTTCGGAGTTTATAAAAATATAAATACTTTAATTCTGAAAAATTTTCCCACTAAATCTTAATTATATTTCATACATAAAATTTCAACGAAAATAGGGTACTATATTGTGGAGAGAGGACGGGTACATGTACGCCTGGAACAAATTTTACACAAAATGTGGCGGTGTACAGCTTTGTACCAATAGCTTTTACTATACCGATTATTCTTTTTTGTTCAATTTTTCATTTAAATTTTTATTGGCTGCGTTAGAATTAACCTAAACAAGATTTTAAGGTTAACTGCAATTATTGACTGTTGTAAACAAGAAGTCATATTTTTATTTTATTTCATACTTTTAGTGAGAACCAAAAACCATTTAGTTTTAAAAAACATATATATTTTATCGGATCTTTTGGATTTGCGCTTTCGCGCCAACACTTACTTGAATTTACCAAACACCCTCACAAGCTTCCTCCCGAGCTACGGGTCTCGACTGGCTCAAGAGATACATTCCTTTTACTATTTTATAACTGTGAAGAAGTAAAAATTATACTATCACTTTTATTTGCGAGTGATTACTTAGGCAACAAAACCGTTTGCTGACAGTTGCTATTAGTTGAAGAGAATTAAAAAACAAGTAAACTAGGAGAGGGCGTAGGTAGCTATTACAGGAAATTCGATAAACAATCGAGCCAGCTGGATGCTAATGACAGTTATTTTCTTATTAGTAAGACTTTATACATGTAATCGAACTAATATAATTTGTAGTTAGTTTTTTAAAAAATGCAAGGAGAGTCAGTGAATATCAAGGAAAAAAGAAGCCCGGAGTCGGCTTCTTTTCTAACGACTCCGACTTCTTTACCCCCAAAATCAGTTCAACTCCGACTTTTCGACTCCGACTCCACAGCCCTGATAAAGCAGAATATCAGAATAGATGGTCATGCACATGCAGCTGGGAGGAATGGGACAGTTGCGTTTTGTCGAAACACAGTCGAATCCCGACTTACGCGAGGGATGCGTTCCAAGATTCCTCGAATTTTCGCGTTGTGGAAAAATGTACGTATACAATTTTTTTAGAAATATACCGAATTCTTTTAGACATTTGTAAAGACCCCCTCAAACTACTTTAAAGCACTCCTCAACAGCACATTATAGTTTTTCACATAAATAACGGACCTTTTACTGTATTTAAAAAATAAAAACTAGCTGTTTTATTCAACACAAAATACTTTAAGATACACAAAATGAATGATCGATGCGAGGGAAAGACACAAAATAAAACAACACGGTACGCATGTTATGTAGTAATAATAAAATGCTGTATATTATAGTACTGTGTACAGTAGATACAGTAATAATATGATGTATGAGTTAACAAATGAAGAAGATGATGATTTATGCTTCATGATTAGATCATTATTCTTATCTATTCATTATTCTATTTTAAGTACGGCTGCTTCGCCTTTTCTTTTGCAACGCTTCCATTTATGGCAACACCTCCTCTCACTTATCTCCTTAATCTTGTATACAAAAGAGCAGCTTGTATTTTCGTAATACATTGCTTTGCTTAGACTCAGCAAACTTCAATATTGAAACTAAGTTCTGAACTTATAGCGATATTTTTTTGTTTTGAGTTTTAATTGTACGTATGGAAGATTCACTTATAATTATTATTGTGCTACCGGCAACGTTTTGTAGTTGTTCAAGCATATCAAGAATCTTAACCTTTTTTTTTCTGTCAGAAAACTTCTTTTTCTTCCCATCTTCACAAACTTGAGATGAAACAGCGCACTTAGATGCAATTATATTTCACCAACTTTAATATTAGGAATGAAAAAAAAAAAAAAAAGAAAGAAAAATAAATGAAAGATGCCGAGTGGTTATTTGATGCACTAACAACGCGATGCATAGACTAGTTTGATGTGAGAACTTTCGCTGTCAGTAATGCTAAGGGATGTAATAACATTTACGAAATCAATATTTAGTAGTCAATAACGAAGCCGATACTTTCTTCCAAAAAAAAATAGTGTTGTGGACGAGGAATTCGCGTTAGCTCTAAAATTCGCTACTGGTGAAAAATTCACGTTATAGCATTTTCGCGTAAGTTGAATCGCGTTGTAGTGGAAGTCGACTGTAGAATGAGAAAGTTATTACTAGCTGGTTTAGTAGCAGTCGACAAATTTGAATCAATAAAGAGTCAAAAGCTGTTATAACTACTGAACAAGCTTGAAAAAAAATTTTCCCATTTTATTTCAGCATAAATGCAGCTGTCTCATTCCTCCCAGTTCCCCTCAATGTTTACTTGCACTTAATTCTGCATTTGTTCATTTGAGTTATGTATTACCATTTGTATCAGCTTTGATAAATTAAAATGTAACAATAATTTAATTATTTCAAAATTAACAGTTTTTAAAAAAGCCAAAAAAAAAAAAAGGACACGAGACGAAATCACTCATTTAGAGTAGCTGTTGTTATACAAATACTAATTCAGTAGAATTCCTAATTGTGACATAGAAAATAAAACTACGAGTAATGACAGCCGCTACCAAAAATGAAAAAGTTAAATAGTAGTAAAATGAGGCATTTCATCTTTGTTTTAGAAGAAAATAATAAAACGGTATGTATTCACGTGTTTCAGTGTAAGGACAACAACAAATGGTCAGGACGCGTGTTACTCAAACTCTGAGCAAGATAGATGGCATTGAATATAGATACACCAAAAAACAGTACTGTAGTTGAGCCCTCCCCCCTCTCAAACAAAAAAAAAAGTAAAAATAATGCAAAGGTATTGTAAATTGGTTTCAACTCACCTTTTGTTTCAGGAGCAACCTTTTGTGTTAGCTCCCCCCAAATCTCAAGACGAGTTCCCCCAACTATTTGCCCCCTTCCTAGAGTGTTTTCATCTATAAAAATTTTGAAAAATATTCAAATTTCTGTGCTTTGAAGCTTAAAAGAGGCATTTGAGACTGCAAAAATATTAGGACAAAAAAAAGTGATAAATAAAAATGTTTAGAAAGCTTTAGGTTCTTTTGCAAAATGGAATCATTCAAAATAAGAATTGATTTTGGCTCGACAAAATGGTGACATTAATCTCCAGAGCGGAAGAGTGTGGGAGGAAAAAAGGTAACGCATCGCCACTTGGTCACATCTTCATACCGGCTTTCGGCAGGTGAAGCAGGACTTGCTGGACGGTTCGTGCCGACCCTGATCTAATGTTTGATTTTACATATTTCATTTCTATTACATAAACAAGGATATCCGTAACATCCTTTCTAAGACAGCTCCAAAAAAATTAAGATCGCCATCCGCTAATACAAATAGTTCGAATGCTTTCCTCGTTTTTAAATGTCAACACGCGAAAATGACAGATGATGATCCACTTTGACTGCAACCTCCCTTTTTTTAGTGGATGTGATAAAATGTTAGGAATTCAATAAATGTTCTCAATTTCTGCCATTTATTCAGGAAGTTGAAGACCTCGATGTCTCAAATATTCGACTAAAAATATCACACCAAAGTCCGAAAACAAGAAAGTAGGTTAAAAACAAATTGTAGTGGTGTTTTATCTAGCTTGATGAACCAAATTTAAAAGAACTATATTGAAGTAGAATAGTGGCCAGACCCGTCATTTGGGCGATCTAGGGAAGACGGAGGGGTCAATTGACCTCCCCTGGAATTTATAAACACAATGAAATTAGGCATTTTTGTACTTATGTTGTTTTTTCCTCATCAAATTTATGGAACACAAACCTTTTGCCGCCGTTCCCCCCCCCCCCCCTGGAGAATTTTGAAATAACGGGCCTGACAGTGGTACCGAACCCTTTTTCACACGAGGGCCCCACATTAAGATAAATTTCACGGGTCAAAGCACTGACAAAATTGAAATATATTTTTAAAAAATTCTAGATACTAACACCGGAAAATACAGAAAATAAAAGAAAATTACAAACTAAGAGTCATTTTTACCGTTACTACATGCTTATTTTACTAATCAAAAGTTTCCACCTTTTTTTTTTAGAAAGCAATGTCTGACAATTTGGCTCCAAGTTTTTAAAAATCATTCTTGATAGCGAATGAAAAATGATCATCTTTTTTGGATGGTTCCAGAACACAACAACGGGCCACATGAGTCAGTTTCGTGGGCCGTAAGTTGGGTACCATTGAAGAAGAATATTTTTCTACCATCTCTGCCTCATTGATGACATCCATCAAATGATAAATACACCTGTCTCTCGATTTGCATCGAAGATAGGTTCCATACAAAACCGTGTAAATCAAAATCTTACATTTTGCTACCTAAAAGCGTGTGAAACGAAAAAGCACTAAAATGTGTATAATTCAGTCATTTGTTAAAGTAAAACAAAAGTTGACATCCTGGAAAACATAAAATTATACCTTGTTCACAAATAACAAATATCTGAAGATAATGTAAGTAGATATTTAACCGCGTCCAAGTCGAAACAAAAGTGCACTTCCGCTCAAAACGGTGGTGGAGCACTTGTTTTGGAATACCAATGTTCATTGTTTTTTTTTTACTATATTTTTTTGCTACTAATTTATCAATTTCATCTATTAGTAGCACTCGTGCCTCAAAGCATTTTCCGTCATAAAAGCTGAAGAAGTATCAGTTTGTACGATTGTTTTCCTTGGCAGCATAAGTATTTTAACATCATATTTAATTTACACATTTTTTCTTATTTTCCCCCCATTTGGATGACAAATTTCAAACTATAGGATGCGTTATTAGGGAAAATATTTTTCCAGAGAAATTATACACAAAACTGACTTTAAATAATATTTTTTGTGTATTGCAACTGAATATGATTTTTTTTGTAGTTTTTTGAAATCCTCTATAAATTGTATAAAATCGAAATTGAGCAAAACAAGAAGGGGAATGTGAGGCAAAGTAAAGTATATTAGATAACATTTTTCAAAATGAACAAATTGGAAATT
This sequence comes from Uloborus diversus, assembly GCF_026930045.1. NCBI lineage: Eukaryota > Metazoa > Arthropoda > Arachnida > Araneae > Uloboridae > Uloborus > Uloborus diversus. The sequence continues at coordinate 200,962,222 of NC_072731.1, forward strand.
TTTTCTGAAAATTACGGCACATAAAAAAGAAAAAAGTTTTTTTTACAATAAAACTAAAATACTAACACTTTTACAATAAAACTAAAAAAAGAAAAAAGTTTTTTTTTACAATAAAACTTGCAATGAAACATTATTTTTTTAGTTTTGGAAGTAAGTTTATACCTCCAAAAGAAGGTGGAAAGATATCGCTTTCCCTTTCCATGGGGCAAAGTGAAAAAAAAAAAAATCCTGTGAAATACTTTCTATTTGCTTATTAAAGTTATTTTTGATCAAATAAATGAGCAAATAAAATAATGAATGAATAAATAAAATGAAATAATAAAGGAATACATAAATAAGTTAATATACGAGAAAAACAAATGAGTGAATAAATTAGTGAATGAAAAAGAAAATAAGTAAATGAAAAAGAAAATAAGTAAATGAATAAATAAATAAGGGAATTATTGAATGAAGGAATGTAAATGAACTAATGAATAAATGAATACATAAGTGATTTGATAAGAGACTGGATAAGTAAATGAAATAAACTACCCGCATACACTTGACTAATTGCACAAGTAATTTAAAATACAAATAAGCTTAATGTTAAACAAATAAATACTGCACTGAATATCAGTAGCTCCCCATTTATAGTTAAAATATTAATGACAAGAACTTTATCATTTAAAAGTACCAAAAATGTTTTTCATTTAAACAAAATATTACAATATGAGTATCAATTTTCGAAAATTGCTTGTATTATCATATTCTGTTTGTTATTTTTAGAGGTAAATAAAAAATTAACAAAATATGAAAATGAAATGAAATAATAAACGAATGAATAAATAAGTAAATTAGTTAATATATGAGAAAAACATATGAGTAAAAAAAAACTGTGAATGAAAAAGAAAACAAGTGAATGAATGAATAAATAAAGAAATTATTAAATGAAGGAATGTAAATAAACTAATTAATAAATGAAAACGTAAGAGATTTGATAAAAGAATGAATAAATAAATGAAATAAACTATTTCACTTTGCCCCACATGCACTTGACTAACTGTACAAATAATTTAAAATGCAAATAAGCTTCATATTAAGCAAATAATACTGAACTGAATATCAGTAGGCCCCACAGTAAAAATGTAAAATATTAATGACAAGAACTTCACCATCATTTAATAATACATTATCATTTTATACTACTAAAAATAATTTTTGTCTTAAACAAAATATTACAATATGAGTATCAATTTTTTGAAATTTGCTTGTTCTATCATTTTATGCAATTTTTAGAGGTAATTTTTCCTTGACTAGAATGGACTACATGTGTAGTTAAAATATTACTAAGTAGCTACTATACTGTAAACAGAGCTACCATATTATACTATACATTATAAATATTACTAAAAGCAGAGTAAATATTTCACCATTACACTTTGCCCCACATTCTCCTACCTTGTAAATCTAGGCATAAGTGTATGATCAAAATAAAAGATACTCACTGTCTATTTCAGAGTTACAGTTGAGAACTGCAAATTCCGAGAAAAAAAATTATGGAAAAGTAGGGTAAAGCACACCAGGGTAATCCCGCACACTCAAATTTCTCAAAGCAGAACCTAATTAAAAATATGCGACCGCTACCCCCATATCGCAAGCACCGTTGTAAGTGACGAGTAAGGATATATTCATTTTCAGAAGGAAATTGTTTTTGTCTCTTCACGCTATTTCTTTGCAATCGTTTCTTGTAATATTTTGCATCTGACTTGAAGTTGAAGTTGTTAGTTTCTCATTACGTCCGTAAAACAAAATGTAAATTTACTGTACACTTGTGCTTTTATTTATTTTTTTGACGCTTTGTTTGGCCAACTATAAATTATCAAAATCCAATATGGGGATGAAGAGAAAAGGTGATTACGTGTGTTGATGAGTATGTAACACCAGCTCCCCAGCTCAAAGGATGACACTGGTGAGAAACAGCTGAGGGGATTATGAAGCTAATCAGCAGGATAATTTGCATCTAGTAAGACAACATATAAAGACGGAAATCTGCTGCTTTTGAGGAGAATTCAAAATTGATAAAGAACCATGGTTTTACTACCACAATGTGTAGAAAGTTGTCGTATAAAGTCTCATGCTATAGTAGTCACATACGTTATATATTGGAGCGAACAGCTCACACAACTTAGTATGTGACTTTGCCGTACGTATAAGCTGTATCCAAACTTGGAGCGCAGTTACCCTACTATGTCCCGTTTACCCTTGTTCAATGATGCAATTAAATAACGATAAAAAAGTTTCCTAAAACTTTTATGCAAATTAGTTGATTGTAAACTGTTCACTTTGCACAAAAATCTTCGTTCAGAAACGTTAATTTTGGGGTGCATTTGATTAGCTGTTCACGCTTCATCTTAGGTGTGTGTCACTACCCTACTTTTCTGTAGGAACAATTGTCTTTATAAGGTTAAGCACGCATAAGTTTTAGTGTAGTCATTCTGTTTGATGACAACCACTCAACCTGCAACATTTTTCGTTCAGAACCACCCATAGCCACCTTGTAGGCATGGGCGCCCATATGCAACATTGTAAGGGGGGGGGGGAGTTCTGATATTTTAGCCATGTTTTAGCAGGATATTTTCCCCATGGAAGCAGAATTCAGGACAGATTAGAGTGATTAAAATTTGACACTTTTAATAACTTATTTATTAATGGCTGGAGAAGAAATGTTTTTACATTTTTGCAAAGAAAAAAAGTACTAAAAGCAAGGAAGTTCTAATTTCTAAGGGGAGCTCGCCCCCCCCCCCTGCCCTCTCCCGATATGGTCGTCCTTGCTTGTAGGTTTTACTGCACAGTGTACCTACACTCACAGACACACACGTAAAAAAAGGAATGTGTGTAAATGTAGTTAGACAAGATTGCATAGATAGAATAATACGAAAACAACGCAGAAATAAATTAGTCTCAGATGATTAAATAAAACGCACTTGATAATGCCTTTAATTTTTATCATTCTTAAAGAGTCATACGTGGTATGAGAAAACAAACATGGTTTACAGATCAAGCTGTCTTTGTAAAAGCAAATTCTACTGCGAAATGCCAGCTGTACAACATTTAGAGTGCATGTCGCGTGAGTTCAGATAGTTTCCAAGATTATAGTTTTTTGAGTCATTCTTCCTTTTTTTCTGGATAAGCATCAATCACTGTAAAATGCCCTTTTCTGAAGGTCGAGCGACAGCATGAAGACTCTTTTCTTGAGCCTATATAAAATATGAGTAATTGTTTTCCATTTTAAAATTAAAGTTCAGCTACGAAGTTAATTTTCAAGGTATCTGGACAAAATTAGCTTTTTACAGAAGATGGGTTAGAATCTCAGAGTTACAGCTAAAATAGTGTTTGGAGTGGGCACCGCTAGTCGAAAACAGTAACAACCCGTGAAACCATTTTGGGGCAAGTTAAGACGGAATGGTTTCGCATACGATTCGCAGATATTGAACGTAGAATGTGCGGAATTTAAGTGATGAGTTCATGATTGCATTTAAAAGTGACAGATATTTTAAGATAGGTAATCTTTAAACGTTGAGCCGTCAACTATGTCCGAAGATATAGCAAGGGTTCAAGGCGCTTAAAATTCTCCTTGAAATATTTTGAGGAAGGTTAATATATTTTGGAGGAGTAAAATGTACGAAGAGCAGTCATAACAAACTTTCTAGGGATGAAACAGAAGACGATAGGAATGAGAAGAGAAGAGTACTATTTTGTCTTTCAGACAAAATAGTTATGACATTTTTCAGTTCTATTTAAAGGAATACCATTTTTGAAGTGATAACTTCTTATGGGAGTGTAAACTGATTTGTGACATAACGCGCGTAACTCTCGTCTGGCATTCCTTTCGTTCGCGCATACGACAAAAGCTCGCATGGTCGGGGAAGTTTTGTTTCTTTAGTGTTTGGGTTAGTGTTAAACTTCTTAAGCTTTAAGTGATAGTAGAAAAAGTAATGAAACCAACAGAAGATGGATGATCGTCGCAACATAACGCAATCTCCTAACGAAAGGTGAGTTTAATAATACAACATAATACCAATAGCATTGTAAACAATATATATTCAAAAGAGCCATTTAATCTTTAAATTTATTTTCAAAACAAAAACATTTTTCCGATTAGTTATACTAAAAACGTCTCGCTTCATTTAGGGCTTTGAACTGTGATAAGGTGTACATATTTTAAACGAACTTCATCCCCACAGCTTCGCAACGCGGGGGTTTGGGACGGCCGAGAAAACAAAAATAATAAATAAACATTTAATTTGTTCATCACAGAGTAAAATCTAAAAAGTTTCGTAAGTTAGAGTGTTTTTTCTGATTAACGAAATATTTAGATACGACGCGTCATTTGATCTATTGTTTTTGCGCCGACATCAAAACTTACGTTTAAAAGTAGTAAGAATGGTGATCAAAGAATAAAATTATTTTTCATTTAAAGCAATTTTTAAGCCGTCTCAATGAAGCAAAGCAACAAATTATTATTGCCAACACACACACACACACACACATATATATATATCCAAACAAAAGTACTTCAAGTATTATTCAATTTATTCATAACAGCTTTTAAATTATACACAAGAAGGTTCTGCTTTAGTTAATGAAGATTATTATACAATTCCTTTAATTTTAACCGGAGATTTTAATGTTAATTTTGCTTCTGATCGAGCTAAAAATTTAGTATCGTTTCTACAATCCAAATTACAATTACAAATGATTAATAAGCCAGAAGAAGCCACTACAAGTCAAGGAACTGTACGTGATGCAGTCTTTACTAGATTTTTAGATAACATACAATGCAAAAATTTCGTTGCTTATTATAGCTACCATAAGCCAATTGTTACTTTCATAGGATTAAATAATGATAATAAATTAATCCTATGAAAGTTATCACTTCTGCCGAGCTTCCTGTGACGCACTTTTTTTTTCTTCCAAAATTGCATTAGTTTTGAATTTGTTGCTTAAAAACGCTAGAAGAATAATGCACAATGAACGTAATTTACATATTTACTGAAAGAAAGAGAAAACCTACAAAAGAAAATGTAAGATAAAAATAAAAAGACTACACTTTTTGCATTTTGATTTTTTAAAATTTTGTTACCAATGTTACGTATTAAAGCAAATTTCACACACGTAATACTATTTCGGTTTTCCTATCAAATAATGATTTCAGGACCTTTGTTGGCAACAAATGAACAAATTGTTATGCTGATGTAATAAACAATGCAATGTCTTTTTAAAGAAAAGTCTCATATCATGCTGATGATGATTATTATTTATTTCATTGTTTTTATTTATTTATTTGAAGTATTAATCGCAGTTAGATGAGAAACGTAAATATGCTTTACAGTTAACACATGAAAAAGTATGGGAATCTTCTCGAAATACGTTCTTTCAATTGTTTCAAGAGGTCTTTTCCTTCCTTTGATTTTTTTTTTTTTTTTTTTTTTTTTTGTGAATTCTAAAGTATTTCTGGAAAAAGAAAAAGCACTAAAATTTTTGCAATTAAATTATAACACGAATCAACCTGACCCAAGCATTAAGTATCAATCTGTCCTAAACAAGGCTATTAGGTGACTAACTTCGCTTAGGTAAAATCATGCGTCCTAGTCAAGGAACACAGAAGTATCTTAATTTTTTTTTTAAAGGAAATCAACAGGGTAATTTTCCCTAAACTGCGCAATTTGGGCAGGGCAAGGAATGGAATTAACTCGGACAGAGGAATGACACTTAGTGGAAATAATGCAATTTATTCATGGTATTATAATTTCTGTGTAGGAAAAGGAAACACTATATTTATGAAATTTAAAAAGATCCAATGTGGTGTTGTGCAAAAAGTAGTTATTGTGGTCATTTGTTTCCATTACATGTGACAAGGGAATGACGACAGGGGAATGACAAAAATTAAAGTCAACTTATATATTGTCATAACTGCAAACAACAAAACTCAATGTCACTTAAAGTAAGATGGAAAACTCTATACAAACAAGAGTCAATCACTCATTGAGTGATTATTACAAAATTAAATTAATTATGAGAGGCAGGGAATCGACACTAATTAAAAACACTTAAGAAGATTTAACTTGAGATCACCCAGTGATACTTGACTCCGTGTATTTTTGCAAAAAAAAAAAAAAAAAAGGATTTTTTCTATAATGAGGCCACAATTCAAAAACTAAATTATGGGTTAATACAACTATTACCAGATACGAGGCGTATTTTTAAAGTAAGTTCCGTTTTGATATAAAAAAAGAACGAGTACAGATAGAACAAAGAAATTTATTGCACAAAAATCTACCATCCTTACGCTATTTTTTGACATTGCTCCCGTGATTTTCCAAACATTTGTCATAGCGTGGTACAGGTTTTTGTATACCTATTCATAGAAAATTGCCGCCTGTGTAGTCAGCCAAGGGATAACATGTTCTCTGAGCTCATTATTGCTGTTGTGCCACAGACCACCCTGGAAAGACTTTAGATGCCGAAACAAATGAAAGATGCTGCGAGCGAGGTGAGGGCAGACCAGAGGATGTTCAAAAACGCCCCAGCCAAAGCCCTGTAAGAGTCCTCATGGTTGACTAAACGGGCGGTAACTTTGTACGAATAGGTATACAAAAACCTGTACCACGCTATGACAAATGCTTGGAAAATCACGGGAGCAATGTCTAAAAATAGCGTAAGGGTGGTAGATTTTTGTGCACTAAATTACTTAGCTCTATCTGTACTCGTTCCTTTTTTTATATAAAAACGGAACTTACTTTAAAAACACGCCTCGTATGAGAAATATTCATTCCATTCTTCGAAAGGGGAATGACAAAAATTCAAAGGACATTTTTTGCTTTTTTTTTTTTTTTCAAAATAGTGCAAATCTTGAAAAGTCTTTATTTTTCTATTTTACAATTTTGCATAACTGTTGTTAACAGGTTAAACAACAATTTCATTACAAACATGCATGATTTCCTGAATCTTTAGAGCTAATTTTGCTTTAAGCTAGATATAGGGACACACAGGGGAATGACATTTATCATGTAAAAAAATTATTTAGATACAGAGAGTTTGTTTTAGCTTATTTTACAAACATAAAAACATGTTGTTGAAGCATTCTAGCGTCAGATCTATTTTTATACAAGTTTAATGTGTTATTTTTGGAGCAAGGACAAGAATTTAGCAGTTTAGAGAAAATGACCCAACAGCGTTTTATCGTACAAATTAGCAGGTTACTGCATACACGTGTTTCGGGCTTTCAGGGATCCCACTTTTCAATGCAAAGTAGTGGCTTTTAGAGGATGTCTACAAAAATGGAATTTGATAATTTTCATAAGATCTATACGTGGTGAAAAAGTCACGATGTACTACGGATATATATTTTGGACTGTACTGGTTTACGTGTGTGAAGAAAAACAATAAAAAATAAATCAGAGACATTTTAAAATAAAATTAAACTACTTGCATTCGCTTACGTAAAGAAATTCTAAAAGTAAAATATGAATATCACTCAAAAAGTAGGATTATAAAAATCGTGTCATAGATATATATTCTGAAATTAAAACACAATATGATTTATAAAGTTTTGCCATTTGTGTCAATCAAAAAGGGTTAATTTTTTCCCATCGGCTGCCCCAGAACTTTTCCTTTTTATTTATTTTTTTGTTCTTTAAGCAGCGGTTGATGATAACATCTTGAATCATAAACTCGAATGACACCCTGATACCCAAGTTCTTTTAAATGTTCAGAGTAAAAAAAAGATTTGTATTTACTATCATAAGGAACGCTCAAATTTATATTTAGACTGAATAGCTGCATAATGTGCATCTACTAGTTTTGAAGAGTCAAAATGAAGTTGTTCTCGCCCTGAATTGTTTTAACGCTACAGAATGCACTTTTTCCATCGTGAATACTTACTGAAAATCTGTATCATAGAATGCGCCACCAAACATGAATAATAAGAAAATAGGGGAATGTGATGCAAAGTGAATTAGTTAAGATCACTCATCTTTTCCAAAATGAGTAAAAGAAATTTTGTTTTGAAAATTACAGTTCATAAAGAAAGAACAATGCATTTTTTTTCCGTAAAATGCTATTAAATTATTGTTTTATTTTTAGCAAAAAGGATTTACCTTCAAAGAAAAAACTTTTTTTTTTTTTTTTTTTTTTTTTTTTACATAGGGCAAAGTGAAAAGTAAAATAATTTTCTAAAGAAATAGTTTATAATAATTAAATATTTTATTTAATTATTAAAAAGTTCTTTCATCAAATGAATGAATAAATAAATGAGTAAATGATAGAGTAATAAACACAATAAACGAATACATTAATAAATAAATAAATTAATTAATAATGAGCAAAAATAAATGAGTGTATAAAATACGAAATGATTAAGAAATAAGTGAGTGAATGAATAAATTAGTGAATCAATAACTGAAGAATGTAAATGAATTAATTAAAGAATGAATACGTAAGTGATTTAGAAAATGAATGAATAAGTAAACGAGATGAGTATAATGCACTTTGCCCCGAGTGTACTTGACAAGTTAAATATAGAAAATCAAAACATGCCGAACAATAACTAAACAAGCATTGCACTGGACATCATTTGATTTCAATGCTTAAAACGTTGATTACAAGAGCTTTAAAGTTTTATAACAACAAAAATTATTTTTGATAAAGACAGAATGCTCCAATATATGTATCAAATTTTGAAAACGACTTATGATTTTCCTTGATTTTTAAAGCTATTTATTTTTTGACTGGAATCAACAATATGTTTAAGAAAAAAAAATGTTACGTCGGTGTCGCTGCAAACGGAAAATATTTTACCATTCCACTTTGCCCCATATTCCCCTACATATACAAACAGAGAAGTTACTCACTTAAGCGTCTGGCAATTCTTCCAAAACTGGAGCTGATGCTGTCAAAGAAAGACATGTTTCTGTTCTTAATCTTCCTTTTGAATCGAATTATGTTCGTATCATCTCCAATAATTAGTACTTCCCCACTAGAGAAAGAAGATAAAGAATTTGAACATTGTAAAATTTTATAAAAATCAACCAAAATACAATGACAAAAGTATCAAGGGGATTGGAAAATGTCCTTTTTTTCCCCTTTAAAAAATTTTTTTTTTCAATTTTGTAAATACCCTCGTTTAAAAAAAATATTGCCATCTAATGCAGTGGCGGATTTACACATTTGCGACCCGTCACAGTGCATTTTTGAATTTATTTTTGCATAGCACATAAATATGTAAAGTATTTATCTTGTGCATGTTTTAATCCCCTACTGTGCCCCTATGATCGTGGGGGGCCTCCCGCAATTGCGGCTTTTGCGATATGGTAAAGGCACCACTAATCTTACAAATTTTAAATTCTGGATAAATAAAAATGGATCTTATCAACATATTTATTAAACTCTTTCAAAAGAATAAAATGAAATTTTACTTTGGCGACAAACTATTTACTTGTAATAAATTTCAAGCATGTGCTTGAAAACTAGAATGTATAAAAATCTTACTTCTGAGTGTTGATAAGTTTGAGCACCTACACTCTCTAATTTAAACGTAGAGTGCAATTGTTGCAAAGAATGACAAAAACTCAATATAAAATTGCTTTAGAGCGAGAGAGGGGAAAGGAATATTTAAATACCTATACTTCCTAATTTAATGAGAACCAATGCGGAAAAGAGAGCTTTACGGAAACTATTGATAGAAATTTTCGTTATTGGCTTAACGTGGAGTTCTAAAAGAACCTTTCAATATGAGCTAACATTTGATTTGGCATTTCATTTTCGGCACCAAGTTTGGCGATGGGTCGTCTCGATTGCATTCAGCGGTTGCCAACTTGTAACGTCCGTCCATTCCGCTTCATTACTTTCGTTTGCCGTAGAATTTTAGTATATCGCTCGGAAGAAGTATAATTTCCAAAACGAGAGAGAGGGAGATACTTGTGATGTGAAGAATATTTGTGATCTTGTGCAAGTTAAATATCAAAATTACTGTGTTTAGTAAACTTAGCGCCTTCTGATTGAAACGATATAACTGGATAAGGACGCTGGATTAATTCTAATAGCATTTCTTGGTTTTACATTCTTTTCTTTTTACGGAATGGGATAAAAAACAGATGATCACGGATGAAGGAATATCTTAGTGGTATTATGATTGGAAATAAAATATTCGCGATTCTACTTACTCAAGTGACTCCCCCATAGTCCAGAGTTCAGGTGCGATATGACCACATTATCATAGAGCATAACTGCTCGCCAAATGATCCGGTTTCAACTAGTCGGTGGATAGAACAAGGCAAACACAGCGGTCAATTAGTATTCCCAATCATACACATGCGTTTGTGTTGGCGACGTTTGCTGTGCAAATATCAAATGAGACCGATATCCAAGAAAATGAGACAAAAATAGGATTGCAGACTCAAAGAAAAAAAGCAAATAAAAATAGAGAAAGAAATCCCAAGAAAGAAGAGTTATTTTTTCTAGTTAGAGGAATGGTTTCCTCAATCAAGAATGGTTAAGGCAAAGAAAGTGAAACTATTTTGCTTACATCGGTTACACATTATTGTATAGGGGAGACTACAGATACTAGATCCCTGGGGGATACATGATCCCTCAGCCAAAAATGTACCAAAATCATTAAGTAGAACTTTGAAATCTGTCAATAATGTTAAAGTTGAACTTTAACTTAAAAAAGGCGACACTTTTTCTTTTTCAGCCATTTTGTTTTAGAACAAGAAATGATTGTCTTAATGTGTCAAGGGAAACTTTTTTTAAGGGAAGCATTCTGACCTTTTTCAAAAAAAAAGACAGTTTAGATGAGTTGCTGACCTCCATAATAACATGAAAACATTAAGCCGGCAGGAGAACACTTTTTTTTTTCTTTTTTTTACATGATGTCTATAAATGCCGAAAAAGCGTCTTTACACAGAAACGAAGTTGGGAGATGTATTTTTTAGGACATTTCTGTTGAGACCATTCAGTAAATAGAGAATTTCTCTTTTCCCACACATTTAAATTCCGGGTGCACAATCCTATTAGGTCATGTTTTTAAGGGATCGTTTTCGAGACATTCATATACTTTCAAGTGACAAAACATTTGCACATTTTTAAAATTTTGTTAGCTATAAAATTCTTTTGATGAGTTTTTCTACATAAAATGTAAATGTCTTGAAATAAACATGTTCAAAATAATCGTTCGCAATTCTTGCAAGCGCAAAATTGTTATTTGAAATAAGGTCTGTTCTGGAATTTACGGGAGACACTGTAAAACAAAACGTCTAACATTAACAAAAGTATAATGTACCGCATTTTTATTCTAATTTACTTCTTTGTTGGTCATTCAACTCACAGTGTCACAGTCAGTAGGTGACACTGTGAGTTGAATGACCAACTCACAGTGTCACCTACTGGCACACACACACACATGTGTGTGTGTGTGTGTGTGTGTGTGCCACTTCGCTTTCCGTGACCTACTGGTCACGGAAAGCGAAGTGGAAGTTCTAAATGAAACGATTGTGTTTAATTCCGCACACAAGACAGACCTCGAGGAAAATCACAGATGATAGCTTTCAGCAAAATCAAAGTTGCTCAGGCTGCGGACCAAGTATCGTATGTTGTCCAAGACGACTGCCAACTGCGTTTTTAACGAACTAATCATAGAAAGAACTTTACTGGGAACTTTGTCAATTTTCATGGCACAGATCATCTTCTCACTTTTTTTTCCCTTACATGTTTTTTTCTTCGACAAAGTATTTTTTTTTTTCCTTTTTTTTTTAAAAAAAATGGAATATATTTATACTTTTGATGAAAGAAAGCGATTAAATTATTGTGAAAACGATATCAAATTCTTTCTCGTATTTTGTTAAGTCCCATAGTTCAGTAATCCTAGTAATTACGCTCTCTCTACGAAATTAAGACACAATGTAGTGTTTACTATATACAATCAGGATAAACTGCAAGGGGATAGAGAAAAAACATTGAAAAGTTATGAATTCCAGCAAAGATACTACCAGTATGAACAAGAAGTTCCATCCAGAACTAAACGGACCCACTTTCTCGCATACCAATATTGACTTTCTAGAAGTATATGATCAAAATTCTCAAAATTAGCTAGAATCGTAATTTTTTTCAAACATAGCTTTTCAACAATTTAAGCTGATTTCTAGAAATAAAATATCTTTTGCTCACCTGAAGAAATACATGCGGTGAAAACCATGGCTGCGGAGTCGGAGTCGATCTCATTTTAATGGTAAAGAGTCAGATTCGGGAGTCGAAGGTTTTTAATTCAAAGACTTGGAGTCGGAATCGGTCATTTTCCCTTAAAGTCCGCAACTCTGCCAATCTTAGTGGAGTCGGAGTCGGACTTATTTTAAGATAAAGGAGTTGAAGCCGTAGTATTTCCAACAGTCGAAGTCAGTCACTTCCCTTTCGCGTCTAAAATTTTGACAAGGCTATGGAGTCAGAGTCGGAGTCGTAGAGTCGGAGTCCGACTAATTTTCGGTACAGGAGTCGGATTCGAAGTCAACTTCCCTAAAATTCTAGGAGTCGGAGTGGTGAGTTGTCTATCAAGATCTATTTGCAACAAAATTTGTTTGAAGTAAATCCGCCTTGAAGTTCAAGATCTATATTGACTTTTAGTTTCGCCGTAGGTGCTAATGTTAATCCATTTGAACTGTTCAAAATTGAACGGAAAATCCTTCAAAACAAAAACATATTTTCTATACATGCTCTTCTTTAAAAAGTTTTCCCTACAAAGTTTGTTTGAAGCAAATTCGCCTGTAAGTTCGGGATTTATGTTTGCATTAAATTCCCCCTTACATGATAATATTAAGTTTTTTTTAACTGTTCAAAATTGAACGAAAAAATTTTCGAATCAAAAAATGAAATATGGGAATAAGGTGTCTTTGCCAAGATCTTTCGAACAAAAAAAAAATTGTTCTAATCAGACTATTCACTCAAGAGTTATTAGGGGGGAGGGGGGAAGATAGACCAACTGACATTTTTCCCTACCTCAATACCCTACTTTCCAATTTTTAATTTTTCGATATTTATTTAATTATTTTACTCATTTTTGACATTTTTTTTTCGCGATATTTTTAAGATGCATTAAGCCATCTTCAATGTTTGTTTCTTTTTTCCTCTGACTTTTACCGGGAAAGTAGGCTAAAAAAAGTAAATATGTATACATGAACCGAATTAATAAATGCACGAAAAAGGTAAAATAAATTAAAGCGCGAAAACCAAATAAGTGTACGAAACATAAAAATAATTTTAACACTTAACTTTCACTAATTTTTAATGATAATATTTACAGTTAAAGGGCAGTAAATAACAAACTAGAGTTCCTTTAATTAAACTTAAGAACAAAAAGATAAAAAACGTTCAGGCTAATAGGTTAGCATACAATATAAATAACAACATTAATCCATGAGACAAATAAAAGGCATTTTTCGAAAGTGATTTTCGGTTATTAACTCAAAAAATACGCAACAGGTTTCGCTAGAAATTTCACTTTTTTTTTATTGATAAACAACAGAGGTGTTTTGAAGGAAATACGACGAGCATTTCTGTAGTTTTTGGATTTTTTTTTTCTTTTTTAGCTTTTGAATGTAGTATAATGATTTCCTTATTTATTTTTCAAGTAATTGCTTTCTCAAAATTTCAGTTTGCTGAACCAAGATGAGAAAATTATTTTTGTTCCATGAGAACGGCAGGAACCAGTCTGGGGTTAAGACGGTGACAATAAGTTTCTTCTTGTTCCTTCCTATGTTTGGAACTAAAAAACGCGCTTAAGAAATTAACAGCATTCTTGTCGAATCAAAATTAGAAACACTGAAAAAAGGTTATTCACTTTTCAAAAAATTAACAGCAAACGATTTGATTCATAACAATCAACTTTATACAAGGTACTTGCTTATTTAATTTGGGTTATTATAAGAAAGTTATTGATTGCAGATTAAAATACACATGACTACAAAAATAACGTTTATAGCAGCATTTCCTTCCGCTTAAGTGCGAAAACGGACGATTTAGAGCATTTTAAAACAATTAATAGAATTTCGAACTGAAAAGGAAATACTACTTGTTAAGAGAATTAATAATTAAAATCAGGAAACGACTCATATGTTTAACTATCAAAATAATTTCAAGTAACTTTTAAATTACGCATGTTTATTAATAAATTACTAAAATAGTGCTTGCATGATGCTAGTTGGTTATTTTTAAAAATAATCATTTTCCTTTAATTCAAATAATAATTATGCAATGGGAAATTCTAGAATTTCCTGTAATTTAGTTGCTTTTTCCGCTTACATAATAAAGTAAAAAACTTATTTGTCAATGCTTATACTTTTAAGCATACGACGCAGGATGCTTAAAATCTCCACTGTTTTAAATAAATTTTCTTTGAAGGACCAACGGTTAATATTTTGGAAATATAATATTCATTCCTTTACTATTCAACACACCTTAGCCTTCTATTCGTGTTCACTTTTTTCAAATCATGAGACTATTTTTTTAAAGGTTTTTTATGAACACAAATTTTATTGAAAATCAAAACTTATTAGAAATTTATGTGGGCAAAATGTTAACACAATAATAGTAATTCCTTGATGGGAAAGAAGAATTTATGTAATTTTCCTAAGTCTGTGATTTTTTAATGAAAATTCATATATTTTAGTCAAACTTAAAGATAAATCATGAGTAAGATTTAAAACTATGAAAATAATATCATTTTTGACTTTATTCGTATTTCTTAGAATTAAGGCTACACTCGTAAATTTTTCTGCACCGGAGCGAGAACGGTTACTTGTGCATCCGACAATAAGAATATGTTCACATACAATATACCGACAGCCCGGTTATGACAACCAGAGACTGAAGTTTTGTCCTTGTTATGAACTCATCAGTCTGGATTAGTCAATAACCGAGCTGGATGCAGATGTCATCTCATTAAAGAACTCTCGGCTTCAATGAATTGATTTCTACCTCCAGCGCGGTTATTGACTGTTACAGACTGATGAGTCCATAACCAGGACGAAACTGCTTAGTATCGTCGGATAAGTAGAATGCAAAGATTAAAAGCAGAGAATGCTTCAAGTTAGATGAAAAACTTATATAAAATTCGAAACCTTGAACTTACAGCCCTTTCGAGGGTTGCGCTCAGGGTCTTGCAATCTGTCCAGTGTCCAAGAATATAAAACCCGTATGCCAGCCATCCATTTATTTATATTATTTGTTTATTTTTTGCTAATATGAGTAAGAAATAATTCATGCACATTTTTAACTTTTATGACGCTCGAAAAAGTGAAATGCTTTTACAGAAGATGAAATTAACTCTAAGATCCTAAGTTCGTTTGTACAGACGTTATATATTTGGTTTTAGCGAAACTGAAATAAAGGCTGAGTTTAATCCAAGACTGGCAGACAATCTCAAACAAAAATTCCCGAATAAAAATCTTTACTAATAATAAAGCTGAAAGTATCTCTGTCTGGATGTCTGGATATCTGGATCTCTGTGACGCGCACAGCGCCTAGACCGTTCGGCCGATTTTCATTTGGCACTAAGTTAGTTTGTAGCATGTGTAGCATGTTTGTAGGAGGTGTGCACCTCGAAGTGATTTTTTCGAAAATTCGATTTTGTTCTTTTTCTATTCCAATTTTAAGAAAATTTTACCTAGCAAATTATCACAACATGTGGAACCGTAACATTAACGAGCAAATGAATATGGCAAATTGACGAGAATTTCGTCATCCATTATTTGTAAATATACAGGCGAACCAAATAACCTTTTAATTTTCAACTACGGGCAAGCCGTGTGGGTACCACCAGTAAAAAATAAAGATCTGAAAAAGGGGGTCGTTTCCGAAATTTTAAAAGTATATTTTTTGCCCTGAAAGAACATGTTTAAAAACATAGGATCTGACCGTTTTTTAAATAATTTGATTAAGTTTAATATATTTTCAAAAAAATATATATATTAATCTGTGAGCTTGCATTGTTTACGCTTCTGCCAATGATATCGCAAATGATGAAGTGTCATTCACTGATGCTATTCACAGAGCACAATATTTAATTCGCTTCCTTACTCATATGTGTTGGCAAGTTGATAGCAAGCGTAGAGCGCAATATTTAATTCTCTTCTAGAGTATCATAACGAGGAAACACGGTAGACAGATGCGCCAAAGTACATGGGATCATTTGTGACGTCATAAAGACCACACCTTATTTTCAAAATCGGACATTTAAAAAAAATTAATTTAAAAGTAACTGTTGGGAAAATGCTCCATGTTTTTTTTTTTTTTTTTTTTTTTTGCTCTTTCTATCAATTTCAGTGACTAAAAGTAGTACTTTTCACTGAAGGAAACAACCCCATTCACTTCGTCAAGCAAAAACATTGTTTTGCTTTGCAGTCATTGTTATGTGTTTTATGCGAGCGTTAATTGAATTTTAATTAAAAGCGATTCCTACTGTCTTATTTTCATTTTGTTTTTAATTTTAACTTTAATGTTTTTTTTTTTTCATTGTGCGCTCGATTACTCCGAATTGCATGCTATTTTGCTCATTAAGTAAAGATTGAAATTTGTTTCCTGCCACCAAGCTTTGGCAGTTGCTGTTATTTTCTGAAGCCAGCAACAATTTCTTTTCTCCCTCTTTTATTTCCTTTTCTCTTTCTCTCTCTTTTTTAGTTACGACAAATTACAGCTAAAACATAGCTAAAATTTAAAGAAAATACTTTATTATGCTTAAAACGCATTCACTTCTGTGCAGTGGCGTAGCTAGACCCGACTTTCGGGGGGGGGGGGTTACTTCTTTATATATATATATATATATATTATATTATTTATATATATATATATATATATATATATATATATATATATATATATATATATATATATATATAATCGCTTGGAATTTTTTCCTTTTCTTCTTTTTTTTTCCTTTCTCATCTCTCTTCTTTTTCTCTTTTTTTTTGAGACTAACGTTTCGGGGGGGGGGGGGGTTTGTCCCCAAAACCCCCCCCTTAGCTACGCCCCTGCTTCTGTGTGTTATTTTAGAATCTATTTAAGAATATTACATTGCACTGAATACCATTAGTGTCTGAAAGCTCCAAGTGTTATTATTATTATTATTATATATTTTAATTTTAAGTTACAGTCTAAGAAATATTTATAAGTGTAAAGAATAACGTCAAGATATGTTGTGGACTGTTTAATCAAAATGGTTTACTGTGAGAAGTATTTTTAAAGAAGCTCAGAACGAAAATATTTAACATACACTAAATATATTAATTTTTACTTTAAAGTCATGCTAATCTCAATGAATGTATGGTGTAGTTATCCTTATCTTTATCAATAGTTTTATCAAATAAAGGATAATTCCCAAATTCGATAAATACAAGGATAATGCCGCATTATTTTATTGAAATAAAAGTAGGAATCAGCCTGCATGTAATTAAGTGTAAAAGGTATATCGATTTTTAACAATCAGAGGTTTACCCTTATTTAAAACCTTGGAACTCTTAAATGCCTCGGTTATGTAAACAGCATAATTTAAGGCTACAAGAACGTAAAGGTTTTAAAAAACAGTGCGTAATGAGAAATAAAAAAGGGAAAACAAAGAAAAGGAACCTTTACAATGATGAGCTACAATTAGTCCTCTTTTCTGCAACGTTTAGTGAATATTGTGACCTTCAGGTTTTCATATTATTGACATATAAAGCGATCTGAAATGCTGCAAAACGTCTTACCTTTTGTGTATTAGTCCGCCACTGACCAGTTCAAGTTGATGTGTAATCCAATGTATCCAAATGAAAGCTTTTACTTCAGGAAATCCAAATCCAATGTGATGTAATGATGAGATTTTTGCTACACAATTTTGCACAAAACTTTATTTTTCATAAACTCAGAACTTATTGCTGAATTTTTCGAAGCTATAGTCACCTCACTGCTCAGTCTCGTTTAGATAACTATCTATTCCACAAAATTGAAATTTCTTTCAAGTAAAACTCCACCTTAATACAATTGCATACAAATTAATCCTTAATATATTGAAAAGAATCACGAACACACAAAAAAAGGCTTTACTTTTTGTGTTCTATTAGACCATTTTCCAATGAATTTGATAACTTTCGAAATTGATGAAATTTAGTTGTTTTTTTTTAGATTTAGACAAAGCAAACTTCTACCGAATAGAGCAAAATCCAAGCGGCTTGCTTAGTAAACATCAAAGACACAAAAATACTTCTGAAAATTTTATCTTCTTCGAACCTCCTCCATATGTTATCAAATGAGCCACTTCTCTAGGAATCTCTCCGCATGTTTCCGTCCAGAGATATTCACTCAAGCATCAAGTGCTTGTAACTACCTGTAAGTACCATGCTTGATTAAAAGAACTTTTCCTTATGTAACTTAAGAGAGGAAAAAACGGTGCCGAAATCAGACAGCCCCAGTAATAATCTTAACAGATTTGCTTGTTGTGATTTTTATCGTTAGCTATGACGTGTACAGAATCGCCCAGAGCTGGTTTTCGCGCTGTTGATGGAGATACACTGGACGTGATTCTTTTACTAACGATTTGAAAGTGGCATTGAAAGGTCCAAATATTTTTTTTCCGTCTGACACAAATAGTTGCTTTTTTTTTACCCTTTGTCTTCACGTACTTGGTTTTAAATGGAGCACACACGCAATTAACAACTAAATGATGAAGAAATTTTGCAGTTAAAAATTGAGTTTTTGCATTTCTAAGTTTTAAATACCATAATGACGAGCTGTGTCGCATCATTGCGGATGCACTAAGAAAGAGAACTGAAAAGTTATGAAATTGGGAACAAAACATAAAGCTTAAATTAAAATATTCTTCGTCAACTGAAAGCTAGTTTCAGAATAATAACACGCCGCAGAGCTCACGAAACTTAATTTGTTTTGTAAAGCCGTTGACTTTGCCTTACTCTCAGGTTTGAGGAAACGAGTGGAAAATGACTGACTTCGACTCTTGCAATATCAAAGCCTTTGACTCCGATTCCTTTACCATAAAATCAGTCCATCTCCGACTTCATGACTCCGATTCTAACTCTACAGTCTTGACAGAGCTGCGGATTCCGAGGGAAAATGGCAATCTCATTATTCTGGAATTTCAAAGCCTCAGACTCCTTTACCCCACAGTCTGTTTGCCTTCGACTCCGCAGTCTTGCTTACTCCCCCATATCTGGAAAAAAAAAATCTATGTCACTCTTAGTTTAAAATATCATGCTGTCCACACTTCACACCAATGCTCTTAAAGAAATTTGAAAAAACAACCTTGATAATACAGTTGCTAGAACTTCAATTATCCGAAACGCTTTGAGAATTTCAGAAGAAAAGAAAAAAAAAAATAATAAGACGGAAACGCGTATGGCGATTTGCAAAACCTGTAATGGACTGAATCTTGGTTTTAAAAGTAACGTCATGATATCATACATAGTGTGGGCAACTTTGTTTTAAACTTGAAATCAGAAATCTCATCTTAAACAAAATCACAAAACTAAAAAATTTATAAGTGTTGTGCATTAAAGGTCCGCTTGTGCATGGTGCATATGCATACATACACGTACCCATACTTTTTCTCTCTTTCTTTTCTTCCTGCCTCAGTTTTTCATATGTGTTATGAAAGTGGTTCGTATTAAGTGGTGATACGCAGTGATGAGGTACGGAATATCGACTTTCTTCTGTAATTGTAATATCTTGTAAAGAAGTTAATCCACTTTGACCTTGAGGAAAAAGAGTCAAGAGCAAGTTTAGTCATTTCTAATAAATCATGCAGGTCCATCCTCTATTAATCTTTGTGGAAGATCCCTTTCTGGGTAATCTTTATTGTACAGAGATAAATGGATTTGAAAAAGAGAAAAAAAAGATAATTTTAAGAGAAACGCAGTTATATCTCTTTTACAATGGAAAATGTACTCGTATAAATATTTTGGTTGATAAGGCATAAATTGAAAGGTGTATTTGCGTTCTTAGAATCTTTTCATTTGAAATATGTTTTAAGGTGGCTCGGTAAAGTAAATTCCTAGCGTATTAACATTAGTAGTTGCTAAGGGTTATTTTTTAAAGATGTACGTATTTTGAAACCACAAAGCAGCTATTTCAAAAGGACAAGGGAAAAGAAGTTTTCAAACTTTGCCCTTGCTTTTGTTCTAATGTGACGTAACAAAACTTATTTATGTGAATAATTTTTAATCTAGCAGGCAAATGTAAGAATAATTCATAACTTAATTTTTCCACACAAAGACTTTGGAAAAAAGAAAGAAAAGAAAGAAAGAAAGGGAAAAAAAGGAAAAGAAAATTACATCCACGAAAGGACATAATTCATCATCAGATTGCTGTGACCCTTCCCTTGTGGACAGCGATGAGGATACAGTAAAATCCCATTACAACGAATTTCAAGGAACTCCCCCCTTTGTTCGTTTGTCGGGAAGCTGTTTCTTTGGAATTCAACAGAAAATTAAATTTCATTACAAATGTCGGCTATTTTCGTAGTAATTATTTTGTTAATAACCAAAAAATTTAACAGATTATAATATACCAATCTGGATATCAACGATGGGGATAAACCAGACTCCAACGTTGCAACTTGAATCTTTTGTGATGGACAGTTCTCTGAAGACACTAGAAGAGAACTCGAGAAGTGTGGCCAAATTTGTACTTATGTGCACTCTGGATTGTACGGGGATAAAATAATCAATAATTTTTGCAAATGCTTTTTTTTTCTTTTTTGAAATTAAAAAAATTAATTAATTAATAAACCATTTTGGGTATTGTTTTTTAGCCTATTTTCAAACATTCTCTTTTTAGGACTTTTTTTTTTTGAGGGTCCATATTTGCATAGGATTTTTCTGGCGCTTTGTGAAAATTTCTTGTAAAATCTTCATTTTCGAATAGAAAAAAAAACGATACTGATTATTGTTTAGCTTCTTCTCAACTAGCAAAGTTGTTATAGTTGTTTACGAAGGTCAAAAGTTTAGGATCTTACCAAATACAAGTAATTTTAAGTGAAAAGCAAAAGTAGGTGATCGTATTTACACCTTTTTCTCTACTACAAAGTACATTTTTTTTCAGCCGTCATCTCAACCCTCAAAAACGAGTGTTGACGAAACCACTTTAGTAATTTAAATGTCAATGTCGACACTTTTTGTGTTCCTATGCCTATGAAAGGTTTTTCTTTTATATTCCCTCCTTAATGAGGGCTCTTATCAGTATCAGTCGAGTATTTTATCGTTAAAACAGTATTATTGTTAATTTCAAACTAATTTAAAAATAACTACCTTCGTTGTTTTACATAAACTGAAGTGTCCTTGATAACTGAAAGATTGAACAGTCCTACTATATCCGATGGTCCTGATGATTTATAAATAGAGATGCCGCTTCCGATTTTAGCCACGGAAGGAAGAAAATAAGTTCAAGGATCATCAGGTGCTTTTCAAGAACCTCGAGAATTTTCTCTTCTTTTTACGAATTTATTTTTTGCTCATTGTGTAATCAATAACAAGGATTTGCTGCATTTCTCTTCGTTCGTAAAAGTTAGCATTTTGCAATAGGTCAAGGATTGAAATAAACATGCATTGTTTCATTATGAAAATTAAAGGGAAAAATAAAGAAAATATTATTCAGATTTATTTCTATTACAAGATTTATTTATGTGAAGACATATAAAAGGTAGATATCTATTTAAATTGTATCTTTCCTCATTAAAAATCAGAAGCTCTTAAAATAGCATAAAAAGCGTCATAATTGATTACTGATTACGTTTTTGTTGGAGTCTTGGAAGTGCAGCACGATTTTTCGTTCAATCGTATTGGGCGCAAAGATTTACTGTCTGACCACGGATTGTATGGAAAGACAAACATCCGTTTTACAGCCGGAAATGGACGAATCTATATTTTTTTTTACCATGTCAGCTTTTGCAGAAGCAGAGTCTCATTCAAATGAGTGGAATACGCGCATCAAATTTTTACTTTTCCTCTTTATTCACATAGATTCGTCTTATCTGGAAATTTGAAAATTCCATGCAATCCGTGGTTGGACAGTAGTAATGCTCTCGGCCAAATCACGAAATCTGCCAAAGTGTGAACAGTATAGTCGAATCGATAAATGGAAGTACAAATGGACAGGCTAAAGTGTAATGTCCGCGAAGTTTTGTTTATTTTAAAATTGGACTGGATAGTTTGCGAAACGGCATGAGGAGATTGGCCTAAGTCAGATGATAAAAGTCATGAATATGGGATACATAAACGTTGTCTGAATTATTTATTGGATTTCAGCAAGATAGGATTAACAATTTTGACAATATTGTAATGGGAGAAGATTCTCATGCGACTGACATAATTAAGGTGACCAGGGTGACCAGTTGGTCCAGGGCCCGACCAACTAAAAGTGAGGCCCTAGGCCCACAATAATTTGGAGGCCCCTTGAAGACTCTATAGCGGAATGCAGTGAATGATTTACAGGTTTGGGGTCTCTTTGTCTATCCCAGAATTATATAAATCATTTATTATATACATTTATGAATCCCCTTCGGAGTTCCTTATAATGGTCATACGATTAATCCGCTTACTGTCAGAATAAATAAGTTCTCCTTTTAAGGATTTTTCCCCTATAAACAAGTCATTATTTTTTTATTATTATTTAAAAAATACTTGTATTTTTCGTATAGTAGTAATGCTATTCAAAAAACTTTAAGTAATGTGGGGCCCCTTAAGAAGATGTGGATCCAGGCCCAGGCCTAGTTGACTTGTGCAGTAATCGGGCCCTGCGTACGTCCCATTTTCAGGTATCCTGTTCCGTTGTCGTCGCACGTACTGAAATGTCTTGTTTTCCGAACGGGATACTGTATGCTTCAACCAAAAGTCAATGGGTGGAGATGAACATGCATTTTCACACCAATCAAGTAAATCATGCACAGTTATTAAATACATTTTATGTTTACCGGGGTGTAATGCACTCATTAAAAAAAAACAGGGGGGAGGGGGTCCGATGGGAAGTCACAGGAGGTCACTGTGACCTTTCAAAAATTTCCTCATTCGGCAAATTTCGTCTGATGGTTCGGCAAAATTATCATCATTCGGCGAAATATGGAGCTCTTTTCGATGAAATTTGGAGTTCCATTCGACAAAATTATCATCAATCGATAAAACTTGGAGTTCCGTTCGGCAAATTGAGAATTTCCGCCCTTCCAAAAATTTAAGTTCAGGGCGCCCCCAAAAAGGATATTTTCACTTCTGAGTAATTTGTGGGCTACCAAGAAAAAAAAAATTCAAATCACATACCTTGAAGAAGTGTGGAATTTAATACTAAATTGCATGAAATTCTGTCAAGAATTTCATTCTTAGTTAAAGTCAACACCAAATTTATTCAAGCAAATTTTTACATTAAAAAATTACATCAATTCTTCTCTTTAAGAGTCCATTGGTGTTTTGTCTGTCATAAACTCTGTAAAGAAAGAGAAGAGAAGGGGGTTATTAAAAAAAAAAAAAAAAAAAAAAAAATCGCATGTAAATGCCTAAATTTGGTAAATGTTTCGTTTTGAGGGGAGGGGGGAGGGAGAATGATCACCTCAAACATAATACCACTTTTATACGTTTTTTTATAACCGAACTTCATTGCAAAAATGATTGTGAGGATGATGAATCTAAAATTTTAAAATAGAATCCGAAAGTACTGTACAATACACTTACTCGAACTTCAAATCACTCGAAATTAAGTATCAAATACTGCAATAACATGCAGATGCTAAGAAATGACATTTGTACATAGATACAAAAAATTCGAATGAAGAAATTGCGGGAGCATCACATAAAGATTTCATGATCATAAAATGAGCTCAATCTGGGCATATACTTCCGTATTTGATCACTGTAAAGATAACACTCAGATTATTTTTACCACTGTGAATAATTTATGAAATTTTGAAAGAGTTTTGAAAAGAGATAAACATTTTATTGGGCAAAAATCATTAAATGGTGCGATCGTTCATAAAACCTTTTAGATAAGAATGTTAGTCTTCAATTACAAGAGCGATAAGATTAGACAGACATATGAGGCAGTGAGAAGCAAAGGAATGTAAGTGGATATTTTCAAGTTTTGAGTAAAACGCGTTTAAAGATCAGATACTAGGTAGGCTGTCATTGAATTTTTTTTTTTTATAAATCATGCCGTATAGCAGCGCCTACCAGGGCTACTAATTCTATCTCTTTCCCCAAAACAGAGGATAGGTTCTCCTATAATTCGTACTGGTTATCTTCAAATTTCAAATTTTGTCACTTACTTCCATTTGCTCATATGTAGTTTATATATACGTGAACGAAAATGCTCTCATCTTTCCTTTCTCGCAGAAAAATGATGCAAAAGTTGAAGAAAAGTTGTTAGTATTGAAACTTGGAAGATCTATCGCACGGCCCATTTTTTACAATTATTTTATGTTTCTCGATCAGTTAGTTGTTCGAATACGAAACGCCTGTACTTCAAAAAAAAAAAAAAAATCTTGCAATACGTCAGAGATAGATGCAAAAACATCCATAAGCTCACATCTTTTTGGCTGTAAATATAGGCTCTTTGTAGACACAAAACACGTGCCTGCAGTTTGCAAAGATGGCATTTTTTAATATTGTTATTCTTGTTCCCACAAAGATATTCATTTATTCTTTAATTTAGAAATGTTTGACATTTTGTACATTTCCTTATTTAAATCGGTGATTTGTAAATAATTACCACTTGCGTATTTGAACAAAATTAATGTAAGCTAAGTATAAATTTGGAATGAAAATAACGTAGTGTGTTCTTCACGGCGGAGAAACGGAGATTCGCTACAAAAACAACCTTCGTTATATCGTATTTAGTAATTTTTTTGTCTCGTAAACAATTTTCTTGCACTGAAGAATATACTTTTTGTGATTCTGAAGCGAGTGAAAAAAGAAAAAAAAAGGCCTCGGGTTCGATCCTCGCTGGTCGAAGACCCACCGTCGTCATTAATGGGGACTGGGCGACGTTAAATATGCTCGTGGTCTCAATGTCCTCCAAGTGAAACGATACCTCTGGGGGTGCTAGTACTAGGTAGCTATTAGCTCCTGGGCTAGTTCAAAAATTCTCACTAACTGTTCGATCCGGTGATGGTGCTGCCATCTATCGGTATATAAAATAATAGAGGCAAGGCACGTAGTATGCAGTCCTCGACATAAATACAGTTGAAGTCAGTTGTGACTCTTGAATAGAATAGAAAAGAAAAAAAAATCGTCATAGATTGTATGTGTCTTACTGCGATGAATTTGTTTGATCAATTATTCTTAAATTTCTATGATGCTTCGTAGTCCTCATCCGTGATCAATTTTAAGTTCCTGCTTTTTATAGCCTATTTTTTCGTAAAAATTAGACAATGAAAATGATAATAAAAAAATTTAATGAATTAAATAAGTAAAAACGATTTATCTCACAGAAGGAAGGTTGTTATGTTTGCGTGTTTGTGACGCGCTTCCCGCGACACGTGGAGGTGTTTACTGATGTGTCGGATCGAATAAATTACAAATTCTTAAGCGGGCAAATAACAGGTTTTTAATTGTTTCATCGATTTGTGTGCCAGTTTCAAAAGTACTGCATACTTCCAGATGAAAACGAATCATGGTTTGTAAATCGCTGTAGTAGCTGACGAATACAAATATACTAATTAGTGTTGGAGCAGTAAAAGTAACAGAATTATTAAAAAAGAAGGTGTAAGCTGAAATTTTAGATGGAAGATGATGGTTAACTTAGTTTAAAATGTAGGTGCAAAGAATTTTCACTTTTCTGAAAACGCTTTCCATATAACAGGGCAAGATGCTTGCTTTATTCGTCTATAAACAATAATAAGTTATAACCCGCAATGAAAAATAAATGATGAGAATAAAGTTAGAAAAATAGACATTTATGTCTGTCGGATATATTACTAGACGGTATTTCCCCATGATATTATTTTTTTAAAAATTGCGAAAATTAAATGTATCAGAGGGTATGGAAGTATTCAAAGAGTGGGTTTTTAGAGTTCAAACTCCATCCAAAATTATGCCAAAAAATGCTTTTTATTGTACTTATTTTGGGGAAAAAATTATTATTACTATTGTATTTTTCAATTTCACACTTGAAAAATAAAATAATGATTATTGAAGAACTGTACAAACTCGTGTTTTGTCTGCAGTATTTATTTTTATTGTAGTGTTACTGCGAAAATCCTTTCTAATTACAAAACAATAAAGCGTTTCCTTTAAATTTTGAGTACATGACAGCAACAAAATTCATTAAATTTGAAAATGCCAAACTATTTTTAGCATATCTTTCAACTGTAATATGAATTGAAGGAAAATTTCTTCGAATGCCTGTAACTCGCAATTATTCTTTTGAGTTGTTAAAAATGCATAGAATATTTAACAGGGGTGAAGTTATTTAGTGTACATTTCAGATTTCTGTCCTTCATTTAATTGATACGTCATTTTTTATATTTGCTCACGTTATATGTAATGCCCTTTGAGCAGCACCCCCTCACTTATATCACCTAGTGTAACAAAAATCATCAGAATATATACAAATGGAATCAAATTTTGTTGATCATACAAATTTTACGAGAAATGTGTTTTGTAAAACATCGCGGCCGTGTCAGAGGGCTGTTTTTTGGAAGAAACCAGAAGGCATACAGCACTGATAGTAATGTGGCGTGAACTCCCGCATTAATTAGAAAACGTTTCGCATAAAATTTCCGACAGTTCCGCTCGCACTAGGGCGTCCATATTTTAGTCGGGCGCTGCTGTTTATGCTAGCGGAGCCCACGATGGACCACGCCCGATGCGCCTGCGCCAGTCGCAGACGAGGAGCCTGTACTCGAATCCTACCCCTCCCTCCTCCCCCCGGAGTGTACTTCTGCTCTTCTCCCCCAGGGCGGCGCTGCGTCGGGCTCCGCGAAGCGACGCGACCCAGTGCTGGGTTCGATCGGTACCGAGCGCATGCGTGCGTGGTTCCGCGGAAGACGTCTCGAGTTCTTTGGAATCCTATTAATTGAAGGAAGTTTTTGATAACTTTTTCCATCATGGAGATGTTTATAGAGAATGTCCGCAGCTATCCCTGCCTGTGGGATATGGACAACCCCGCGTACAAGGACTTCGATGCCATGGAGAAGGCTTGGGTTAAGGTGGCGGCAGCAGCGAATTTCCCAGACGGTAAGTTGAGGGAGCAGAATGGAGAGGGGCGGTCGTTCGCTGCCTCTCTCCCCTGACCCCTCTACCTTTCTTTGTTGCGCTCTCGCGGAGCAGCTGGGGAGGGGTAGAAGTTAGGACCGCTCGGTAGGTGCTGCTTCGGTTGACCTGATTTCGCGGGGTTTTTTTTTTTTTTTTCAAATAGCATCATAATTGCAATACCATAAAAATCCATCTATTTGTCACTCGCAGACAAGACGTATTCCTAATTAAAGATGGTTTTTTTTCCCCCACAGTTTAATTTCTTTATTGAAGTCGCGCTCAACTATCCGTAACCTGGGTCCCAGGGACCCATTAATGAAATAGATTTGGGTCCTTTGGTGGAAAAAATGAGTCCCTTAAATTTTAAACAGAAAATCTTAGTGTGTAAATGAATAATATAAAAATATTTATACTTGCGGGGTGGGGAGGCATGAAATAAAATGGTTATTTTTGCCCTAAGTTTTTGTGATTTTATCATTGTAAAATTATTTTCAAATAATACACTTGCAAGACTTAGTTATGTGAGAAACTATTTGGTCAGTTACAATGAGATTAACTCAAAATTTACTTTAAAAATGGGTTTTACCATAAAATATAAAACAAGTGCCTCTGATTGATCAAGCAAAAAGCACTCCCTTAACCTTTGTTTTCCTGGAAATCTTTCTTAGCGAAAAAAGCAAACAGACCCCCCCCCCCTTCCCAATTATCATTGGAAATTAGATAATAATAATAATAAATCGCAAGCGAATGAACCCAACGCAAAAATCGCGATCGCAAAAACGAAACATTTTCTCATATGAGTGTGAAAATTGCTCATTTGCAATCTTAAAACAGTATATTTGACTTTATTTTGACTCGTTCAAAATATCTGTTTTGGTTTTTGTTCTATTTTTAAAATCGCGCCATTTTAAAAATGGCGCGATCGATTAATACCCGACTTTTGCAAGTCCAAATAAAAATAACCCATCAGAAAGAGATGAATTATTAGAAAAAGAACAAGGTTAAAGTGCTTTTGTATAAAATTCAAGTATTCATAAGCAATTTAACAAGTAAAATGTAAAGTTCCGAACTCTTTGCGTTTAGCGCGATCTGGAAAATGCTCGCCATTTTTTTTCTCCCCTCTTTTTATTGGGGATGCGAAGTGATGATTTTCAAAAGTAATTCTGGTTACATGAATGCCAAATTGCAATATTTTTACTGTACAATTGTCTTGTATTAATCCTGAAGATTGCATTGAAAACCTCTCTTATTTTTAGTCTTCATTTCTGTTTTTAGAATTTCCTCAAGATAAAAGTTGAGGGAAAGCTTATTCTTAGAATACAGTACAATGGGCTACTTGTGAACTTGCTCCCTGAGCTCTGCCCAGGAGGTCACTGTAAGCTCCAGTCTTATCACTAAAATTCCATTGACTGGTCCACAATTGGGGTGTGTTTGAATAGCTGATAAACAGATAGGGTCATTTTAGTCCTTTTCTGTTGATTCTCCTGGTCATTTTGAAGCTTAAAAGCATTTACTAAATAGATCTTTAGCATTTTCTCCTTTTTTTTCTGGTTCTTATCTTTTGGGTTTTCTGGGTCCCTGGGACCCGATTTTTCGCGGAAGTTGCGTCCCTTTCCCGCGAATTTGCGTAAAAAACCCGCTATAGCGCGTAAACGCGAACCCTGAAGCTACGTCGTTGGAAATATTTCGGGGCCCCAAAAACATGTTGCCGAAAATGAGGCAGAATTGTGCGGTTCATTGCTGCTGCTGTTGAGAGAAGTTTTTGTGCACACACACACGTTGTGATTAAGAGGTAACCGCGGGGGGGGGGGGGGGGGGATTTCAAGACGCCGTCTGCGCCATTGAAATTTAAAAATTATTAATCTTATATGGCAGGGGGCTAGTCCGCGCGGGGTCACAGATAGAACTCCCCCCCCCCCATTTCCCGTTTTACTAAAAAAACGGGCTCCTATCCAAAATTTAATGTTTGCAATTTTAGCGAAAGAAAAAAAAAATTGCGGCTTGTGGCTACACGGGCACAAAAGATTTTTTTTTTTTTTTGTCTAAAATACATGTGAGCCCCGATATATGTATATATCGGGTATATACATATATACGCGAGCAAAATAATTTTGCTCGGGGATGTTCTCCCAAGAGCAATGACACACCCTCCCCCAAATACTACAAAGACCCTTTCCAAAACGAGAATCTCATCCAAAAGACGCAAAAAAATATTCGTTAAAACACCCCTAAACATTTTAATGCCGCAATCTCCGGTGTGCACCTCCCCCCCCCCCCAGGGCCCGATCAAGCCAAAATGGTTCCCAGGTCCAGGTAAAATTTGGTGCCCCTCTTGCAAGATAATCGGTACATTTTCGAAGTTATAGTTCCAAAAAAAGTGCAGAAAGAACGAAATTTACCCTATTTTTGTGCCCCTAAAATTGTGGTGCCCAGGTCCATGGACCCGCTGGACCATGCATTAATCAGGCCCTGCCTCCCCCCGCCCCATCATAGGTGCGAACCCTTGTACATAACATATCAAATTTGTCTGGGCCTTCTGTAGCCTCTGTCCCTCTTATGAAATCGCCCTTTCCTTACTTCAGTCCTCGGGGCTTCTTTATATTTTAGGGAAATGCGTCAATCAGTTCAGAAAACGTCTCGGTTGGGCATGTAGTTGAACCTCGGCATGATATGTAATGTAACTAGTTTTAGTTCTTTTCTGCGGTTGGAAAATGAAAATTTCTGAGTTTTGGAGAGGATCCCCAGACACAATTTGCGACGCACAGGAGCACACAGGAGCTGTAGTTTAGCTCGTTCACTTCTTTTTAATGTTATGCAATTTTTTACATTTTAGTCGAAATCCAGGTTATTTAGGCGTAAAAATAAGTTATGGGGACCATAAGGCTCCTGCAATGCTTTTGTTAGAAGAGCTGCCAAACACCTTCCTTGGCTACGCTTCTGTGCATCTGTCATACAGGGGTGCTCCAGAAGGCGAAGCGCCCTCAAATTCGGCCGTGGGTTCATAGATATGAGGAATGTATTCTCCCATGAAGAATAAAAATTTTTGCTCAAAAACATTGCACATATCATCTGCGTTTCTTGGTAACCTTTGACTGTCTGTTAAAAAGTGTAGAAAGACATTTTTGAAAAGTGAAATACAGGTACTTCCGAAGAGCGATTCCTGCGGTAATGTAGGCAAGAAAGGGTTCTTCAGAAATTGAGTCAAAAGAAAATTTTAAGAAATATCGCCAAATGGTTGCCAAACCTGGTCACCAAGATCACAATGTTTAGATCATTCTGAGCCATTCCCGACAATATTCGATTTTGGGGGTCAAAAAACTAGAAAGGAGATCAATCAATCAACAGTATCTTAGGATTTCGAGTCAGTTTTAGCCCCAAATCTGCAACCTAAGTGCAATGTCACTCCTCAAATACTGTAAAGAGCCTCCCCCCACCCCCTACACTCCCCAGAAAAGAGAACAAGATGCCCCCCCCCCCCCCCAAAAAAAAACAGCATAGGAGTCGAAAAATTTTGGGGATAAAGGAGTCAAGAGTCGAAGGTTTAAAACTCCAAGTGTCGAAGTCGGTCATTTAATCTATAAGTTCGCCACTCTGCCAGTGCCTGATTTTGGGGTAAAAGAGTCGGAGACAAAAGTTTTTAAAATTCCCTGAGTCGGTCCTTTTCTCCCCCAACTTTGCAGTCCTGCTAATCCCCCCTCCCCTTTTTAAGTTTCGGCTATGCAGTGATAGCCAGGTAAATGTGCTATAGAGGTGTTTGCTCTATTATACAGAAAGTGTTGCAGTTTTGGGAACTGTTTTTGCTAAACGCATTTTTGTGGATTTTTCTGGAGATAATTTCGTTTTTATAAGTCCGTGGCGCTCAACATGCTCTTACCCGCGGGCCGCACCCCATATTAAGATGAATCTCATGCGCCAAAACACAAATAAAATTCAAGTATTTTGGATTAAATGGAAAACGGCAAAAAATTAGGAATCAAGAATTGCTGTTATCATTACTTGGTAGATGGTGGTTATTTTATTAATGAGAAGTTCGTATCTGGTGTAGAAACAAATATTTTTGCCGCCTTGACTCTCGGTGGCCCGGATTTTAAACACTTAAAACTGCTTTGAAAAAATTGCAACTTTCTGTCAGCTGCTCCTTTCACATTCAGAAGACGTTTACGTTTGTACGAGAGTGCTTCTGTGGAAAACTCTTGATTGTGTAGAATAGAGATGCACCGAATATTCAGTTGGTAGTCGGTATACTGCATATTCGGCAGACAAACCGAGTATTAGGTTCGGCCAATACTTTAAAATATTCGGCAACCAAATAGTAAACAAATTTAAATGTTCGATAATTGAGAAAGAAACGCATTTTTTTTTCCTTTTTTCATTGAATGCAAGTTACAATATAGTTCTTCAGTATGAAATTGATTCAAAAAGTTTTTTTATTAGTTTTATTGCATTCAGAGTAAACACTCAATTTAAATTTTGTTGCTCTTCAAATTTTCTTTAATTTTATGACGCATTATATTCGCTTTGCTATTTCAGACTCATTTAAATATGACACAGTAAGCAGAAAAAAGAATTATAATGTTAAGTACTAATAAATATACTGTATAAAGTAAATTTATTACTACTTAAATTTAACTGCTAATGTTTTATGTAAAAAGGAAAACACGTGGATAATAAATTTTGCAGTATACTTTAACTTCTGAAATGTTACACCATGTGAAATGTTAAATACTGTTTGAAAACAGCGTAATTAAAATTTTTCGCTGTAATCAAAGTATAATGATCCCTTGCACTCAGAAAAAAAAATATCTGTCAATGTTTGAATTTCATCCCTCAATTTTGATAATGATACAATTTATCAATCACCAAAGAAATTAAAAGAACAGAAAATTCCTTGAAAAAATCGTAAATGCAAGATTCTCTCTGACATAACGTGTGGCCAGGGACGTGCACGGGGGGGGGGGGGGGACACCTGTTGGCCCGGGCACGATCCTGAAGGAGGCCCGAGATTTTTAAAATGAGGGTGAAATATATGTAAGGACGTAAGGGGATATGGAAGGGGCCCAAAATTTCTGTGCATGTGTCATGGTTAAAAGTTATTAAATCATTTTTCTGGAAAGAAAGAGTTTATCTATTATGCATGTCAACATAACTCAAATTTCAGCAATTAACAATAGTAATTAATTTTTGCTTTTGGATGAGTTTTTTTAAATTAATTATGACACGAAATGTAGATAAATTTGCTATGTTAAACGGAAATGCACTCACATTTTCCAAAATTAATTAATAGTTTAAATTGGCGTAAAATTCAATATTTAAAACTTTCTAAATAAATATTTGGTATTCGTTATTCGGCAAAATATGGTTATTTGGTGAACCTCTAGTGTACAACGTTCTAGAAATAAATTACACATCATTTACGAACCCGGAGCTGGTAATAATTGGAATTAAATGAAATATAACTGGAGTTCACTAAAATTTTATTGTTAAAATAGTTGGAGTTGGAGTTCTTTAAAATTGAACTGCATGCATTTCAACAGTATGAAAGAAAGAATTTCATATCATCTTTATTTTAACTAACAGCTTCTTAATTACATAAAATAGTTGGAAGGAAATGGTTTTAAATGTGAAAAGTTTGCATTGCAAATAATTTACATCCTAATCCAACTGAGAGAGAGATTTAGCTGATGTTAGGAAAATTGGAAGTTAGTAAATGGGAATGTAGGTTCGTTTAGTTCAGGACGAACTTCTTGTTAAAGTGTAATTACATTACATTATGGCAATTTTTGTCGTTTTTCGAAAATAGTTTCTGAAAACATTATTGCATAAAAACTGTTTTATGTCATTTTTCTAGTAATTAGCTTCCTAACAACATCATTTATTTTAATACACGATTTTGTTTCTAAATTCAATTAGTCAGTACTACCTCCTTTAAGGTACACTGGGACATTATTTGGTTCCAGTTCCTTTGAATAGGAACCTCTCATTATTGTATTTGCCTCTCATTAAAGAACACTGTATTTAAGGGAAAGTCACAAAAAAATTAATACGTAAATGCGTTAGAAAATTTGAATTTATAGGAATTCAAGATTAACTTTTTATCCAAAAATTAACTGGTAAAAGGTTGTCTTGACATTAATATGCAAAGAAACAAATATGTAGCCTCAAATTCTTTCTGAGACCTAAGTTCATGCTTCGCTCTCTCTCGTCAATTTCTTCATGAGGGTTTAGCCACGACTGATAGTGAGCCACCCATGACAAGCTAGATGTGGAAAACTTGAAAAGTGACCACACTGTTTTTGCTTTGTGTTTCATTTTAAATTATACATGATATCAAACAAATCCGTGTAATTCGTTAAATCAAATTGTAATAAATGAAAACCAGTTACAGAAGTTTGATACTACAAAAGTTTCGATAAAATTTTAATTTTTAAAGTATATTTTTTTAAAAATAATTTGAAGAATTTTGAGTTTTAGTATGTGTGAAACGTTTTTAATAAGCAATCTTAAATATTATTAGTTTAGGTTTTTAATGAAATTATGCTGAGTTAAATATACAGCATGCATCAATTATCTACCTCCGAAGAAGGTACACCGTTATTTAAGGAACAAAATGTACAATCCCGTTAGTGTCCCTTATTCAGAAGTACTACTGTAATTCAATTTCAATCATTTAAAAATTTTGCCAAATGTTACCGTTTCTCGCCGATACTTTCTGAAAGAATTGTTAAAGGGAAATTTTTTAAATACAATTTTAATTTGAAATAATTTATTAAAGAACAGTTTTGAGATTACCTTGCGAATAAATTCTAAAATAATCAGCAGTTACGGCAAATAATGTTGAAATGTTTTTGAAATTTTTGCTAAAACGTTTTGGTAACTGCTGTAACTGATGATCTGTTTATGGTCCCACCATAAAAATGTTTGGATGTAATTAATCATAAAAATACATTAAAACTTTTTTTAATTTATTTTTTTTTGAAAATTTTTGAAAGATACTGCCATTAAAACATTTTGTGATTTTATGACAGTGTGACAACCAAACAGATGACAGTGTGACAAACGTTTTGTGATTGTAAACTTTACAAAGTATGATTTTTTTTAAAAAAATGATTAAGTTTTCAAATTACTTGTATGAAATTAAAGGGCATGTAATTGTCTTTGAATGAAATGAATCCTGTATCTCGCATAGAGCTTGAGTTATAAAATTTTAAAGTACTGCCGGCAAGTAAAAAAAGTGCTTTTTAACAAATTTCAAATTAATTAGTTATCAATTATGAATGATACATTTATTAAAAACATATACATAGGGACGATCCGTTGATGATACGTCCGTTACGACAAGTGCTCATATAAATGTACAATTTACCGTTCTTTTTTAAAATTTATTAAAATCTACTAAAGTCATATATTATTATCACGCTCTTTTTATTTAAAAATAAATTACAGCTAAATTTCTTGTATGTATAGATTCAGAAATTTTTTGAAGTTTTTTCGAAGGACGAAAAATATCTCTCATTTCTGAGATAAGTTCGTTATGGAGTGAAAAAAAAAAAAAAAAAAACTGTTTATGAAAAATTTTAAAATTTAATTGCAGTTCATAGAAGTAGAGTCCCTGTTCTTTAAAAGTGCATGAAATGAAACAAGGATTTTGGGTATTTGGAGTTTTTGAAGGATGTCAATGCACTAAATAGGGCCGTTTCCATGGACACTTTGGACCCCGGAAAAAACTGCTTTTCACCGCATTCCGGTTATTGGCGGGGTATATGTGGAATTTTTCTCCTCCTGCTTCCTTTTGGAGTTAAAGCGGAGTTGTTACCCAGAATGCATTACTCGAAACAAGTTCGTCTACTTGCTGGATATAGCTGCTAAGGACGCTGGGTAAAAACCGCTTTCTCTGGTACAATGAAAAACCTCTTTTTACATGGAAACGGGGAATTTTTCAATCAGTTTTTTGCGGAGCCGGAGCGAAGATTTATGGGATCGAAAAGTGTGTTTTGAACGCGGCTAATGATACGTCTGTTACGGTGGAATTGCCCCAATAGAAAATTTAGGAATCGTGTGAAAGAAAGCTTCTTGGCGGTATTCAGCAGTTTCCTGGCATTACGAAAGGGGAGCAAATGTGTTTTTCATGCTTGTATTCGAAAAACACATGGAATACTTGGCCTTAAATGGAGATTCGGTTCTTTTTCAATTTCCTTTATTGTTGAAGTAAAACTTTTTATGCGAGGGCTTTGAAGTTCTAATCGACAAACTTTTGCGTGACGGAAGTGACGCAGTTGCTTTTGTGCAACAAAAGTCGTACATGCGCTCTTCCCGTTTTCTTTCTTTCTCGTTGACTGCGGTTGCGTGTACTGCGTTGATTACAGTTGCTGGCTATCGACAGAGCACCCCGCTGAAACATGCATAACCAAGGCATTTGGAGTACCATTTATTGTTCTCGTTGTGAAAAGCAAAATTAGTATGGGAACGAAAACGATAACTTCTCTTCTTGAGAGGGAAGAAGATGATGCACAGTGACATATATAGTGGCTCCCAAAAGTGTTCGTACACTTTGAATTTTTTTAGTAAAACCAAAATAACTCAAAACTGAATTCGAACATAAAGTCTAATATTTTTTCACATCATTCCTATGTCATTCTTAATACAACCCATTGTTTTTTTCAAAATATTGACGGGTCTTCTTTTTGAAATTGGTCAGAAAACGAAGAGACAGAGAAATAACACGCCACAAAAGTCATCGTACACTCAAATATTTTCGAATAAATTCATGATTAAAATTATCATATGCCGTTTTATCAATGTTTTTGCATTGTGTTGACCCTTATAAGTCATTTGGCTTTAATTTTTTGTTTATGTATTCCTTAATATTGTGCTTATTACTGTAAAATGGCTGGTATTCGTAAAAAACCGCAAACACCATTCAAAATTTGAATTCTTTCCCCACAGTAGTGGTAAATTGGTTTGAAATGTCTCTAAATTAGCTAATTTATTTGTTTGTATAGTAAAGTGCTTGATAAAATGCTTTAAAGAAAGCAATCGGACCGAAAACAAGGTAAGAAAAGGTCAGCCGGCAAAGTAGACAAAACGTGATCGGAGATTTAAAGTTAAAAAATTTATTAAAAATACACATTTGAGTGCTGTAAAACTTTCTGCAGAGTTAAATGAAACATTTTACATTTAGTTTTCACCTAAAACTGTTCGCCAAGTTCTCTAATTAGCTGGATTAAATGGGACCTCTTCCCGCAGAAATTTTCTTGGTCGTGCGAAAAACAGAAAGCTTACGCTTTTCGTGGCAAAATCAATGATAAATATGCTAAAAACGTTTTAGAATCACGTCTTACTTACAGATAAAAATTAATTTAACATTTTCGGTTAAATTGTTGTG
This sequence comes from Uloborus diversus, assembly GCF_026930045.1. NCBI lineage: Eukaryota > Metazoa > Arthropoda > Arachnida > Araneae > Uloboridae > Uloborus > Uloborus diversus. The sequence goes on from NC_072731.1 coordinate 200,998,852, forward strand.
TAACTGTAAGTAGAAGAAAAAATTAGGAACTTAATCTTAAGACCTTATTTGGATCAGTTAATCAGGACTGTGGAGGTGTTCTAGTGTGAGGGTGCATCTCAGCATCAGGACTTGGTAGTTTGTAATTTTTTGATGAAATAATGAATCATGCTGTTCCTTTAAATATTTTAAAAACCAATTTTGAACTCTTAGCCAAAAATTTGGTTATTGGAAACAACTTTGTTTTTTATCAAGATAACGATGGTTTTCAACGTTTGCGTCTAGTGCCTCGAAAATTGTTCTAAAGTTTAAAAAATACCCCTTCAATCTCCAGATTTTAACTTAATGTAACGTATTTAGAGATATCTGGAGGCTAGATTACGAAAATAGGGCTTTAAAACGAAAATAGAGCTAGAAACAGAAAGACTCGAAGTGTGGTTGAACACTTACTCAGAAATTACGCAAAAAAAGGAAAGAAAAAGAATGAAATCTATTCCCAGACATTAGGGGTGTTATATAAGGTGTTATGAATACTGTATGATAATCTACTAATTAATAACTTAATCAAAAGTTAAATTACTCAATAATATATAGACATTTTATACAGTGTGCGAAGACTTTTGTGAGATAAAATTTCCGGCACTTTTTGGCTTTTGGTTTTTAAAAAATTAAGTTTTAATATTTTTTAAAATCTTTTCATGTAGTTTTGTTAAAAAATGATCATAGATCTTATAATTAAATACGTATTCCGAAATATTAATTCTAACCAATGGATTGGAGCCTATCTCGTTGAAAGTCGTAGGTGTACGAAGACTTTTGGGAGCTACTGTACATACGTACAGTCTGTCCACCGGTGAGAGGGAAAGGTAATCATACGGTTTACAGGTGGATCTATTAGATTTCAGAGATGCCAGCTTTTGTAGCCTCTAAATTAAGCAGAGTCACACTGAAATTGGCAGAGCACTCGGATCAAATTTTTATTTTTCCCGTTCACTCAGATGGACTCGTCTTAACTGGACGTTTGCCAATTACATATTCTCCGTGGGCAGACTACATAATTTTGAGTAAAAAAATGAATCATAAACACGATCAATGCTATTCGAAAGTGATTTATTAATGACTAAAATTTTTCTCTGTAATACAAAAGTTTCACTTCTATCGTGTGTCCTTAAGACAGTCTGTTTTTTTTTTCCTGGGCAGGAAACGTTTATGTGACGCTTACATTTTTCTTTTGTGACTCCACTCCGCTGAAACACATGAACATATTTTTTTTCTTTCAGCGAAATCTGCTCGGATGAAGTGGAAAAAACTGCGCGACAATTTCCGCGAGGCACTGAAAAGACAGAAAGATTCGAGCAAAAGCAGCAGCTCTCGCGTTTGGAGGTACCAGAAGCAGATGGAGTTCCTCATCCCCTACATGCAGAGCAAAGATTTCACGCACAACGACAACGAAGCCCTGCTCGGGATGAGTCCCTCCTCTTCGAACAATAACAACAACAACCACGACAGTCTGTCCGTCTCGGTGTTCGACGAGGCCACGGGAAATGCCCTCCTCAAGAGGTCTGCTGCTGAGGCCGTCTTGGACGACGAGTCGGGGTCCTCCGGCAGCAAGAAGAAGATGCCATATCTGACAGAGGAATTTCCCCACGGCAGTGACGACGTAGGAGATTTCGGAGACTTAAACAGGTAACGGAAAAATTGCAGAGTTATAAAACTTCTGAAGAAATTTAAGGTCGTTTTTACTTACACATATGAAGCAGTGAGAAGCAAAAGAGTGCAAGTGCCAAAATTTAAAAAATAGATATACTCAGCTGGAATGATAGGAAAACCATTTCTCTCTTTTAGGACAAAGTTAGTGGCCCTTGTAGGTGCTACTATACAGCATCACATAGAAAAACAGTTTCTATGAAAGCCTACCTAAAACCTGAACTTTTAACGCGTTTTACTCGTAGCTTCAAAAGGCCCACTTACATCCCTTAGTTTCTCCTTGCCTCATATGATGGGGGAATTTTATAACTTTAAGTAATCTCGCAAATGTCAACGCAGGTCTATATTTTCATGTGAGTAACTGAAGGGGAAAAATATTTTCTTTGGCCGGCGTAAATTAATGCATACTATTAGATCATCTGTGAAATAGAAAGGTTAACATCTGGTTTACTCGTGAAAACGAACGCGTCTATCAATTTGCTGGTATTCCAGTTAGCCGAATTTGAAGCAAAGACATCAAAATAAACGAAGTGCACGCTAAACTTCCCTCCCTCTCTGATGGCAAAAATAAATCTTAACTCAGGTATGTTAGCAAGTCACACCATGAACGCGGAAAACCTGAAGGCTTGCTCTGCTCTGGACCATAGTGAAAAATTCCTGGACCACCTTTTCTGGGAGGCCCATCTATACTGGTCAGCGCGTCACGTAATGGCTCAACAGCCAAGGGTGGGTGTTGGCTAAGAAGAAAAACGATGTTAGTAAGTTATGGTGTATTTACGATGATATGAGACGCAATAACGCAATATCATCGCAATAACGATGATGTAAGTCGTCATGAGTTAATGCATGGGTTCATGCTTGGAAGATTTCACTACTTAATACACGGTATGCCGATAGGTGCTCTCTGTTGCCCTAAGTGCACTTGCTCAAATTTGCTCAGGCGACCTTATCTAGACACAGAACTGGCTGCATAAAGAGTCAGATTGAAAAATACTCCATCCCTTCGTACACATTTAACTATGTTATATTTAAGAAAAGCATAAAGGACCTAACCTTCAGTGGAAACGTTAGAAAATATGCATGTTGACCTTGCTGAGCTATCCCGTCTCTCTCATATCATTGTCATCGACTGCAGTTTTTGAATGAGAGGGAGACTGTCTTCGACCTACTGATGTGGTATGCTCTCTTAGACTTAGTCTAGATTCCTAGACTAAGTGAATGAATGGATCAGACGCAACAAAATCATAACTTTTCTAATTTGTGAACGAAATGTATGTATGGTAATGCACTAACATTTCACAAACATATGTTCACAGTTCACAGCTCCACCCATTAGTTCTAATAATATCAGCATGCGCATCACTATGCAAGGTGGTATTACATTTGGCTGTTGAAATGGTCCATAGCTCTTTGAGTGGACTGGTAAGACATTGAATAAGCATAAAATGAATATAAACTGTAGCTTAACATAAGATCTGTTATTTATGTATCAAGTGTAATATAAAGATTTTCTTTCATTTAGAAGCTTATGTATATTTGTATGCTTTTTACTAGGAATTTGGTCCAACCGGGAAATCCACTGCTCGATTTCTTCTGCAGCATGTACAATACGACGGAGCTTCTTCCGCGACAGTTACAGTTACAGGTCAAGAAAAAAATTTTCGAAATAGTCACTGAGGCGGAGGAAACGGCTATTGTCCTACAACAGCAAGGCCAGGAATACGACGTCCACCAGTTTCTGTGAATTGATGTATGTATGTATGTGTCTTCTGTGTTCTTTGTTCGTGTCATTAAAGAGATTATTTTGTACAAAGTGTCGGTGTTACAGAATTCCTTCAATTTTTCGTGCGTTCTCATGTGTTAATTAAAAAGTCGATGTTAGGTGTGTGACGTTATTGCAGTAAAATCTCAACCGACGGAACATCGTTTGTCAGAAGCTCTGTTATCTGACAAATTTGTGTAATTCAGTTGTCTATTTTTAACAAATTTTTGTGCTGCGAGAATTAGTTTCCGATAGAGAACAGCTTACCGTCAGCTATCTTTGTTTGGTTTTTCTCAGTTTTTATCAGAAATGATGACTGAGAAATGGAGCGAATTAGTCTTTAAAGGTGTCAATTGCCCCCCTCCTTGGCTTTGAAAAGTGGAGTATACACTCCCCCTCCCTTGTTTCAAAAATTTCTCTACTTTTTAAGACGAAAACAATGCTCACTTAAAATGCATATATGAATTAAATCTCAATTTAATTTCTAAAATTCTTCACAAAGACATGAGGTCATGGGAAAAATAAATTTCCCACTGCCCACGAAAAGAAGTAAAACATAGCCACCCGGAAAGATATTTTGCAGCAGTATTTCAGCTACTTCTCAACAGAAAAACCACCTTAACTGTAGAACCCAATTGTAGCAACCTTAATTTTTGTTGTCCTGCATCGCAGAAGTCCTGTACCTGCTGGAATGGAGCGAGCTTGTGTCACAGCTGTGTGCACATCTTCACCTGAGGGGAACTTCGTCTGTGGTGCCCGGGCAGCAACATCTTCTGGTTCAAGAAAACGTGGAAGTCGCTTGTAGTAAGTTCGGGACTACGGGGTAGATGATCAAACAACTTACAGAGAAATTTCTACAGCAGATTTTTGTGGAATTCACCGTATGCGGAAGGCGACACGATGTTCACTCAGTTAAGGCGAAAGACTTCTGGGATTCTAAACTACAAAAACTTATCCCACGGTATGAAAAGTGTACACTCCCGGTGGTTCGGATGCTGAGAAGCAGCTGACACATATCGCTATATCTTTTGTGATAAGCCTTTCCGGGAAATTATGTTTTGTTTCTCTTTATGAACAGCGAGAAACTTACTTTCTGAATGACGTTTTGTATAAGAATTTAAAATTAAGATTTCGATTATCTTAAATAGGCGCCATAGCATTTAGTTAGTTCAATTTAGACGTTAAAACTTTTGAAAATAGTGTAGATATCAAACTGACTAATACGACTTTTTAAAAATCCTGTAACAACGCTCAAAGAACAATAAATAAAGCTTTAGCATGCAAGGTAGCGTCGAGTCTTCAATATTGAAAGGTTTTACCATTGTTATATTTAAAGGGAAAAAAAACTATATAAAACAAAATAAACATGCAACAAATTGCTGACATGTGTTTCGAGTTTACAGTGCAAAAGAAGCAAATTTATTAATGTAAAGACATGCCACAAAAGCGACGACTGGAACAATAAACTGTTTAAATGGTAAAATTGGAAGATTAACCAAACAACCAATTGTTCCGCCTCGTTACGTTTGTAGAATGTCTTAACATCCATACGTTCACGTCGTTTTGCATAGAAAAATGGGTTATTTCCTTGTAATCTCGATACACCTGTCAGTAAGTTTTTGGTAATTCGTGTATTTTAGTGTTGTTTATATTTTTAGTTTGACTACAAATATATTTATTTATTTATTATATTATTTATGCATTCATAATAAACCATTTTATGTCAAAGTATTTTCCCCACACATTAAAATACATATATATGTATTTTTTATGAATAGCAATGCTATAAGTTAAACTAAATATAAACTTTGACCTCTACTGAGGGACAAACAAATCAGATTTAGGAAAAAAAAACTTCACTTTTTCTTACTATAGTACTACAAACACAACCTGAAATTTTCACGAAAATTGAAGACACCAACTATCAAAAGTGTCCAACTTTTAAAAAAAAATGACTCTTAAATACACATTTTTTTTTAAATTAAAAGCAATGCCATTAGTTAGACTGTATATTTTACTATGATTATCACTTTTCTTCCATCTATCTATTTGTTCATTACTTTGGTTTGCACTTCACTTCAATTACTTACGTCCTGAAAGGGACAGCTTTATCTCTATGAGTACATGGAATGATAAAAGATTTTAAAAACTTAAAATGTGTCGGGTTTTTATTGATCGATTTATTTATTTACTTCTCTGCAATTTGACGTATAATAACGTTCAACGTTGTTTTTTTAATTTATTTTTTGTCTCACAAAACTAATTATTTTACTTTTTAAACTGACATTTCGTTTTTAATTTGTGAAACCGAATCGTCAGTGAAAACGGGGTCTTTTCCAAAATTTTAAAAGTATTTCTTTTCTGAAAGAGAATGTTTAAAAACAAAGGATCTGATCTTTTTTTGAATAATTTATTTAAGTTTAATATTTAAAGAAAATATCTTAAATCGGTGCGCTTTCATTGTTTACAAATCTTGCAAATGACATCACAAATGATGAAATGCCATTTAGTGTTGCCATTCACAGAATTAAATATGTAATTCGCATCTTTACTCTCACGTGTATTGGCAACGATATGGTTGATAGCAAGTTGATTATCATAACGTGGCAGAAAGATGCGCCAAAATGTATCATTTGTGACGTCATCAAGACCACGTCTTGTTTGAAAAATCGGACATTTAAAAAAAAAAAAAAATTAAAAAATGACTGTTGGGAAAATAAAAATATTTTCTGGATCTATTTTATTTTCTTTTTGCTCATTCTACCAATTTCAGTGACTAAAAGTAGTACTTTTGACTGAAGGAAACTACCCCATTCTCAGCTCTCCCTACTGTTTAGTCGTAATTCTTGGACTTACTAAACAAAACAATAAGAGTTTCAGATGCTACATAGATGACAAAACATCGATTTTTGAACACATCGATGCTTAAAATCAAAACATTGATGGTACCGATACATCGACAAAAGCAACGATGTTCTGAACCATCGAGTTAAATATTCATTCATAGTGATTACTTACATACCAATTTATGATAAAGATTTTTTAACTGTCAAAAAAAAAAGTCCTTATTTTCAAATTAAGTACTATTGCAAAGGAGTACGTAACAAAACAAATAACACGAGGAAAAAATCATGAACCATAAGAAAAGATAGGTACTATAGACTCAATTCCAACTGAATTGCAAGGAAGAATTGTATACAAATTATATTCAAACATTATAAAATAGTGCAACACTATGGAATATGTTCAACTTCCAGTATGGTACTAGTACTACATTTTTAAGGCAAAATTATAATTTAATTGTTTAAATAAACGACATTTGGAAGGGGGATTATCGGTGGGGGGAAACTAAAATAATGATTATATGCACATTAGAGGAACTAGATACCTAGTAATTTGTATATTATAGGGAAACAGGGCTTAATTTTTAGCAAAAGAAGTCTGGGCACCCAGTCTCCTGAACTCTTTTTCATGTATGAATAGTCTGAACTATGTCGAATGTGTAAAAACTCACATGAGATTGAAAAGTGCAAGGGCTGAGCTCCTATATTAGCAACATTCAACTTTGAGGAAAACCACGATAACGCTTAAAATTATAATAAACAAGTGTCTTGGGGGGGGGGGGGGGGGAGAGAATAGAAAGCTCTTTCCAAATGGGATGGATGCCGAGCTCACAAAGTAACGACATAGCTTTTATCGTATAAATGTATTTTCATAAACACAACTAAGCTGGGGTGTTTCTCAAAGACGGAAAAATACTCCTTGACGCAGTGGCGGACTGGCCCTAAATGTTTTATGTGGAAAAATATTTTTGCCGGCCCTACCCAAAAAATTTTGTTTGTATTTTTTTGAACCCGAAAAGTTTATAGTGTTTTTTTTTTTCATTGAAAAGAAAATCCCCCCCCCCCCCCCCCCCCGGTTTTGTAGTTTGAACAACTTTTCTCTGGCTGGTAAAAGAGGCCATATTTAGTTTTGTTTTAAGTCATGCTTTACATTTTTGTTCGTTTCTAACGTGTGTTTCCTTGGATATAAAATATTCCCCAATTTTAGGGGGTCTGGGGGTTTCTCCCCCGGAGGAAATTTTGAAAAAAGGTGTAAAAATCTGCATTTTGAAGCCTTATAAGGGGTAATTGGAACGAAAAAATATCAGGAAAAAAAGAAAAGAACAAAACTTTTTTTTAAGTTTCTTTCACAAATTAAGATAATAAAACTTGCTTTTTGTTCGACAAATCGTGAGGGAGGAGAAAAGATAATATTATTGCTCCAACGGGTTACGGTACAATAAGTTTTTGGTCACCTCCCAAATCCACCAGCAAATACAATGAATCAAATACAAACCGAACAGTAGTAAAAAAAGCCTTAAAAGAAATGGTGTACAGATTTCAAAAATGGGGAACTAGAGAGTTACATATTACCCATTTTTACTATTCATAATTCAAACACTTGATGAGAAATAAAATTAAGCACACTTTACTTAGGAGTTTCAAAGACTAATCTAGTTATTTTCAAGGACTATATAGAGTCTATGTGATATAGTTTTAGACCCAGGTCAGAAAACCACGAGATCTAACCATTTTGTTTAATTAAACGGTCTCAAAAGTGATAATTTCAACATAAAACGTCAAGATTCAACAACTCTAACCCTTTCAATTAGAATTTTTACATCACGTATTTATTGAAAATAAAAGTGTCCGCCAAATTGTAACAACACTTCAGTTTACATCGAAATTAACAATGATTTCTTCCCCAAAAGGGGCAAAAGACCCCCTTAGAAACACCCGAATGCAACCAAAAGGGGAGGTGCACAACTAGACCCAAATAGGAATCTGTGTACCAAATTTCAACTTTTTAGGACATACTGTTCTTGAGTTATGCGACATACATACGCACACCCACAAATACACACATACATACATAACGTACATACAGACGTCACGAGAAAACTCGTTGTAATTAACTCGGGAATCGTCAAAAAGGATGTTTCGCGTGTCTATACATTCTTAGGCACTTATCTACGTGTGGTCAAGTCGGAAAAAAAAAGAAAAAAAAAAACTTCTACATTCATTTAGGGGTGAGCAAAATGGAAATTAAGGTCGATTTTTGTGTGAAAATTTTTTCGCGAATGCAATACTTCCTTTTTTGAAAAAGGAAGTAAAAAAATATGTTGCGAGACGATAGGATCCTCCCTCTCCATTCCTGTTGTTTCTTTTTTACCGTTTTCTTTCTTGTCAAGGGAAACGTTTTTGATTGACACCATTATTTTCTTAGCAAGGAGAGTCTCCGCAACGAAGAGAAAGCTTAAACTGCTAGATTGTACAAATGACTATTCATGAAAAGCAGTTGTGGAACTGCCCTAAAACGTATCACCAGGACACACAGATGTGAAAGGCTTTATTGAATCAGAGATTTTTTTTTATTTCTGACGCCAAAAAACGGTTCTAGTTTTATTAAAATAGTAAGCTGCATTTTCTTCTCAAAAATAAAACAAGTGGCAGTGTTTAACTCTTGACCGACCTTATTCTGTCCAGGAAGGACCAGGAACAAAGCCACCCTAAGCATAACCAGGCCCCAGAGTAAATGTCATGCAAATCCCCTCCCACCTCATACACAACCTTTTCTCAAACCGCAGCACAGCGTAGAAAATGAGAGGGGGTCAAAACACTCATTAAAAAAAAAAATCATAAAACTACACTGTTATAACCAGGGGTTCCAGACGAGTGAAAATATTCCCTCTAAGGTGAAAGCATAGTGCCTGAAGGAGCAATGCAGGCCAGAAAATAGAGCAGAGGAGCCAAAACAGCATGCAATCGCAGAAAGACTCATTGCGCATGCGCTTTTTGCCTTAGACATACATTCAACCACCTCAATATGACGGACAAATAATGATTGCGTTTGTGTGTCTTTCACATTGAATGAAGTACACTATTGGATTAAAACACAACTTTTCTAGGATTAATTATCCGAAATTACAAGTAAGTACAGCTTTTGATCACTTTGTAGCTTTTAGGGCTTTCAAACATAGTTAAATGTTTAAAAGTGCATTTATTGCTTTTCAGTAACCGTTAGTCTTCTAGTTCCCGTTTACCGTTACTATCGTGAAATTTCCATCATTCAAAACGCTACTAAAAATATCTGTCATTACTTTCTTGAATACTCGATAAGCAGCTTTTATTAATCACCAAAAGAACCTTAATAAAAATGTTTCTTGTGCTTCGTAATTATAACAGAAAGCTAGCGAGAAAAAAAACTCTCTCTCAGTCTAGCTCTTTTTTTTTTTTTTTTTTTCTCATTCAAGTGTTAGAATCATTTCCTGTTAGCGGTTGATGCTCGATAGCGTTAGAAATTCCTTTTGCTTTTTTATTTAACTGGTTGAAAAACTTTATGTGCATTTTATATTGTTACTCTTGATTAACGTTTATGAAACGATTTTGTTCTTCCGTAATTGTAATATCCCTGAATATTTTTGGCTCATCATGTAAATAATCCATAAGTACAGCTATGCTTCATTTTCGGAATACGTCATGTTTTAGTAAATGTATAATTTCTCACATGTTTTAAATAATTACTCGTTTTTAAATTATAACGTATTTGTGACAGATCTTTGATACCAAGTGGAGGGGTAGATATTTATTGTTTTATTAATTTTTAACATTACTTTTTGTTAAAAAAAACCATCAGAACCCTGAATTTTTCCACATGTTTTTTAACGGCCCCAGAGTTATTATTCATATTATTTATTTTATGAATTTTTAAGAAAACGATAAAGATTTCACCGGTCCGCAAAGTTTTTCATTTGCTTTTACCGCTCCCGTGGGTCAAAAGAGGTTGAGAAACACTGAGTTAGAGCACGATCAGATGAATTAAAGCTATGAGCACTTCTTAACTATGTTGAAAGCTCTGAAATATGATCAAATGCTGTAATTACATGTTTTAATCATTCCCAATACCGAGTTCAATGTGAAAATGTCCAAAACGTAGAATATCATAAATCAAAACAAAACTTAAAAAAAGAAAAAAAAAAATACACAACTGTATTCAAAAACGCACACAATACGGGGGAGGGGGGAGGAGGATCTATAGTAAGGGTGCCATTTCTCTCTCCGAAGGTTCCTTTTTTTTCACTCCGGCTGTCTAGTTTTTAAAAGGTGCCTGTTTTTCACCCTATTTAGTGGTGCGATTTCGGCTCCGTATTGGGTGCCGCTGGTGAACAAGCGTTTCTCCCCTGGAAGGTGCCGAATGCATCCTGTAGTTTTAACAGTGCACTATACGTCATACAAACCCAGACACACACATATAAATATGAATGTCCAGGCGGAATTTGTAAAATGTATACTGCTTGGACCCACAAGAGGCCATGTCAGCCTACAGGAAGTGGTAAATTAGGGACCCAGCACTTGAAAGGGCCTGGATCGGAGTGGGAGTAGCATAAGTTTGATAAGTTTTGTGTGGGAGGGGGCCCGGTGATCAGACTGGCAAGGAGCCTGCCTTGGCTCTCGGCGGCCCTGTGTTTCCGAATAGGCTAATATGGCATCTCGTCAGCCCTGACCCCGGCCCCCATGAAAAGTTTTTTGGTACACCACAATACTTTAAAACCTTTCCCTGAGCTATCGGTATCCCTTTGGGGCCGTAGTCCAAAAATTTCGCTCCTGCTGCTCTGATCTCTTTTCGGCGGCCCTCGGTGGAACCGCCCCTTCTGGTATTTGTTCTAATGTTCATATAGCCAGTCCGCCCCTGCGATCTCACAAAGTCTTTGTTTCCTCCCTTCGTAACAAGATACGGCAATAGTTCGGCAAGAAAAGAGTTATGACTGACTCTAGAAAGATGAGAACGACCTAGGGTTTTAGAATGGCCGGTCCAACTAAAATATTTTTTTTTCGAAAACAAATCGAAGAAAACGGTACGTACACACTAAAAAAAGAAAAAAGAAAACGGCCCAAGTTAGGTACGGCCCATGTGGAATTTTCCACATCTCCCACATGGCCAGTCCGCCCCTGTTTAAATTCTGGGAAGAGAAATGCCCAAAATGAGCCTCTAATAGATCCACCCCTTTCTGTTTCCAGCCATGTTCACTGTGCTAGGAATAATGAAGAACTTCGTGAAAGCTGTGAACAAAGATGGTTTTCCAATACCTTAGAGGGAAATTTCCAAGATTAAGGCAATTAAAAATGAAGCGTTTACAGCACCAAACCAAAAGCAACCTCTTTTCGGGAAAATAAAAATTATTAAATGAAACAGAGACCTATTTAGCATTTATTTCACATGATGTTTTTCTTTTTAATCTTACCTTCAAATCAATGGGTGGTTGTTGTGTATCTTGGAAGCAAGACCTAATAAAAAAATCCACTACCATATTCGTTTTTCTCGACCCAAAATTAGTAGGAATTGAGTATCTAAATCCAGAATGCAGGCAAAAAGTTATTTTTTGTTGCCTAGTGAATTGACCAATTTGCTTATCAGCGCACTCCTAATATCAGGATTGTCGACTTAATATGTACTAGTTCATTTATTTTGAGGCTTTCTGGGAATAGCAAAAACATGTATCAGGGTTCGTACGGATCATGGAAATCCTGGAAAAAATATAACAGAATTTCAGACCTGGAAAAGTCATGGAAAATTGACATTTTCATTGAAAGTCATGGAAATTTATTTCAAGTCATGGAAAAATTTCTTGGACGAAGAGAAAGGAACAGTAGCTAAAGGAGCATTAGAAATCTTGAGTGATTTAACAGTATTGCACATAAAAGCTATTAAAAGTGGAAAATTGAACGATCCAAAAATCAAATCTGAATTTTGAAATCTCATTGCATCCACTTCTGTCACAGCCGCTTGCCATTTTTTGCGATGTGATTTTACTGCCTGGACATCACTTATTTTGAATTTTCTGTTATTTTCAACACTTCTTATGTTTCAAATTCTGTAGTAGCAAAATTTCACGTTCTTAGTTTTGCCACGCCCACTCAAAAAAAAAAGCAATTCAATTGCATGCGAATTCGATTCCATCACTCGTAAGGACTTTATTAATAAATTTATCTGAGTTTATCTTAATTTGTTGAATGTTTTAGAAAATAAAGATCCTAAGTCAGGCGATAGAATACAGAAAGGAGGAATTCTAATGCTCTAAAACAGTAGTGCCCAACATATGGCACGCAAAATTAATCCATGCGACCAACTGCTACATTCAATGTCGGGAATTAAACGTGTTCTAGAAATTCTGAACCTATTAATTTATATGCATTTGAAAATATGCAAATTTGTAAACAAAACAAATATACTTTTGAATCAGAAGATTGATTCATTACTGAATGGTTTTTTCAAAAAAGATCTGGTTTAGAAACATAAAGAACTAAACTATGTGGCTTTACTTCAAAGAACCAAAATACTGTCAAGTTACGTGGATGATTAAAGACACTGTTGACACTAGAAGGTAACTTTTGAAGCAAATTTATTGAAACTTAGTGATGACACATTCAACCTTTGTCCCATTCAATATCATTCTGCCTGTTTTTAAAAAAAAATCAGACATTTAAGCATCATCATATTCGCTTCACTGAATTTTTACTTTACTTAAATTTATATGATGAAGACGAATAAGAATAGTTTAGTTTTTTAAGTGTGCACTTATATTTTTTCCATTACGAGTAAGTGCTTCAATGAGGCTGTGGCATTCATATAGACGTTTTGCTTAATGCTCATTTCCAAATATTACCAAGTTTGAGATTTAATAGTGCTATTCTCTTCGTGTAACGAGGTCATGAAAATTTTCATTGAAGTCATGAAAAAGTCATGGAATTTTTTCATCCAAATAGAGTATGAACCCTGATTGTATTATCAAATATGGACCCAGTAAACTGTAATTTAATTTTAAATGAAAAAGAAAAAAAAAACACTTTCTATTTTATTTTGTGCCACAAAAAATTCTGGAACTCCACTGTTTGGGAGGAGAAAACGTTGCTCTGTCAATTTAAAGAGAGAGAAAATGCATCGCAAATCATGTTACTCAATTCTCAGAAATAAATTCTTTTGCTTAGAAAAAGAGGGGCCTTTGTATAGGGTTTTAAATCCCGAATCTCGCGGGATTATGCAAAATTAAATATTTAGCGAGATTAATCCTGCGGGATTAAGAGCAAAATCCTGCAAGATTTCTAAACTAGTATGTTGCGGCCATCACGAAACTTTCTTATACATACAGTGAAGCACCGTTTATACTTGCATGTCCTCTTTTATGCGTTTTTATCAATTATACGTTTTTAAACTTGGTCCCTGCAAAGTCTAATGCACATTAAACTACACATATTTTACGTTTTTTTGTTTGTACGCTTTTTTCATATAGTCCCATCAAAAACGTATAAACGGTGCTTCACTGTACTTCTTATGAATTTTGATCTCTCCCCGTGCTCGACGAGGAAGTAATATTCCCAGCAAAAATAAAATTACGCACACAAAAACTTGTCGACCGTCCCAATTTCCGAATCATCGCAAAAGCAAAGCAAAGACCGAAATATGGAAGTTATTTTCAAAGCCTTGCTTGGATTAAGTACGAATATTTTATTTGCTAGCAGACATAAGATAGTAACAATTAAAAATTTTAAATTACTGAGATATTATTTCCGATCATTTCCCAATAATTGAAATCACTACAAATATGCAGCCGACATAGTCTATTACGATTTATCTTTCTTAATTGTTGCATTAATGTGGCTATTTTTATTTCGCAAATAAATTTTAAAAAATCAGACCCCCTTGGAGCGATTGGTGCCAAAATTGAACCAACGCCTGTTTTCATATAGGTTCACATTTATTCTAAATTTTCACCCAGAATGCAGCATTACTTAATGAGATGTGGAGCTCGTAATGAAAAGGAAAGAACGTTCGATTGCACCAAACCCTTTTCAGCTCTTGACGCCAAAATAGAATCAGCTCCTAAAGGCTACTTGTGAATAAATTTTTGTTTGATTCCGTTCATTATTTCTTGAGATTTTGCAGCCAGAATTGACGACAAAAAACGTTCAATAGCTCAGCCCCGTTTGAGCTACTGGCACCAAAATTAAATCGACACCTGTATATGTTAGGGGCAACATATGGACTAAAATTTATTTGATTCCACCAGTTACTTCTTGGGGAATAGTGGGCACTCATAACTAGAGATGTAAAATTTCCGGAAATTTTGAAGTGGTAGAAAAAACCGGGGGTTTTTTTGGGGGGGGGGGGATGGAAAAATTGATTTTTTTGTGAATAAAATTAGGATATCTTAACTCTGTATTTCTTGGAACATATAAAGGGTTAAGCATTAAAAAATATATGCAATCCACACATCTTCTTTTTCTGCTTGACAGAAATACATGTGAAAGTTTTTAATTAGGAAAAAAAAACTTTTTGTTTTATAACTGGGAGTTTTCTTGGTCAAACACCAGAAATAAGTCAAGTCATCGTTCAACCAATAGTTTTGCGGGATATGTGTCTATTCATAACAATTATATTTTCCATTTTAGATTGTCTTTGAAACTTGAAATAATAATTTTAATTTTTGACTTTCAAACATGATTGATATTGTTTGAAAGAAAAATAAGTATGATTTCCCTTCCTTACAATGTAACTTTACTGTCTAAAAATGAAAGCTATTGAGTTTTGATTTTTTCCAATCCAGTCTAAGTCAGAATGAATCAAAACTAAATTGGTCTTTCTTTTCCTTTCCAACAGAAACCCCAAACCAAAACTGCGTAATGGTTTCTAAAGCTGAATCAGAACTTGAACTGGTGTTTCAGTTTATTCATACGGCCTTGCTAATCACGTTAGTAAAACTAGTCATAACTACACTTTTAAACGAAACTGAGTTATTATAACCAAGTTTTTCTCTGTTTGTTTCGTATTTTCCTTAATAAATAAAATGTTTTAATGTCATTGCATCAGAAACTATTTTTTTATATATATATAAATTCTGAAAAAGAAAAAAAAAAGACATCTAAATCAAATATATGGAAGAACCAAACTTAAAAACACAATCTCTCTTTTTAAGCTCAATTGCAGATTCTACTTTTGCGCTTAGCACGGCAGTGAACAGGGTGTGGCAAAAAAAAAAAAAAAAAAAAAACCTTCGGACAAACATTGCATCATCGAATAGAAATAAAGTAATTTCATTTTAATGAGTGTCTTATTTACTTTTGTTTCTCACTTTATTAGAAAATAATTTACAATGTATCTCCTAGTTCATGTGTATTGATTTTCGGTCTTCTTTCAATTTTAACAAAAGACCTGCTATTTTAAAGTTGTTTAAGCAAGTAGAATGACAGTTCGTTTGGTTGTTGTGCCTCGGCAAACAGTATTTGATGCGGTATGCCGCTTCAAGTAGCTTAGAAAAGTCGATGTCCGGAAAGTGTACAAATACGAACAGTAAACACTTCAGTAAAACATCGCCGAAATCCGAAATCAGGCTTTGTCTGTGACAAGGGCGCCCATATAGGGGGCAAGTGGGGGATCAAGCCCCTCCCCCTTAGAAATTAGAACTTCCTTGCTTTTAATACTTTTTTCTTTGCAAAAATAAAAATATTTCTTCTCCAGTCATCAATGAATAATTTATTAAAAATGTCAAACCTTAATAACACTAATCTGTATACTGAAATCGGTTTCTATGAGGAAAATATCTGAGCGCCCCCCCTTTAAATTTGTAACGTTGACAAACAGTTGCAAAAGAAACGTTACTTATCGTTACTTTTCGTTGCACCTTGCCTCGTCTTCGGCAACTTCCGAACCCTAGTGGCCATTTTCAGTAAACAACTTCTGGCTTGCTATGCCGCCATTGTTTTGCTGCTTCGCAATCGCGATCTCTCATCACTTTTAGCGGTAAGTACTTTGTATTATTGTTAAAGTATTATTGTTGATATACTTATTTAATTTGAAAAAAAGTGTTATCACATATTTTTGTGAAGTTAATGAACCGCCGTTGGTCGGAGTTTGAATATTTTCCCCACCGTTACTTTTATTTATAATGTTGTTTGAAAGAACAATGTTAGATGCTTTTATTTGAGTATTTATTCATTGATTTCTTAAAAAGATGCTGAAGCTTGGGGAAATGTTCCATTAATAAGCTGTAAAAGCGAAAAATGATACCATTTTTTCTCATTTAATCGGCTTTTTGCAGAATGTTTTGAGGAAATAATTGTAACAATTTTTTGAGAAAAATTTTGTCATGTAACTGAAATTATCTTTAGTAATAATACTGCAAATTTTTGTTAAAGCACTGATGTAAGAAGATTTTTTTAAAACTTTCATGCCTTTCGAAAAATATTTATGGAGTTCTTTAGTAATAATAATAATTATTTTTTCAAGGATTTATTTATGAAAGAAGTTTTTATTTAATTTGTCGTAATATCGTTAATTTTGACTATTAATAGAACTCCACTTGTTGTAAATTCGGCTATGCTATGTTATGCTCTGTTTATTTTTAAATGTCAGGACTGCTCTTACAAAATATTGTAAATGAAGCAACAGTGTGAGAATACTCGAACGCCTTTAACGGCATGAGACATTTTATAAATTAAAAAAAAAAAAATTTTTTTTTGAAGATTTTATAAAAGTATATTAACAATAATTGCATTAACAAAAAATGCAGAATACTTACTGTATCAAAAATTTAGGGTTCAATGAACCCACCTCCATTCTCTCCAAGAAAAAAAACCATTTTTTTTTTCAAAGCTTGAATAAAATTTTAATACAACGTTTAAAAGCAACGTGATGTAACGTGATAAATAAAGATTAATGTAACGTTTCAAAAATCGTTGATGTAACGTTACTGAAATCGTTGATGTAACGTTACTAAAAACCGTTGCTTTTGCGTTTTGCAACGAGACATATTTTCGCTCTATCAACGTTACCAGTAACGTGATGTCAACGCTTCAGAGCAACGTGATGTAACGTGATTTATGTTACTTGGGTCACGATTGCTTATTGTTCTCAATTGACCGTTTTTGAGGTCCGTGCCTTTTTCAGCTTGGACCAGAAGCCTCTGCAGCACCACCGCTCACCGTCCCCTGCAGGCGGCGCGGCCTCCGGTCCTGAGCTATCCGCTTTTCCTGGTCGGAGGCGTCCATGTCCTACACACACACGTACGCTCACACACATACACGCCTACGTGCATACACACAGGTCTACGCACACACACAAGCCTACACACTTACACACACAACCGCCCAGGAGGAGAGGCAGGCTGGGGGGGGGGGGGTGCAGGAGCTGTTTCTAGAAACAATAACTCCAACCCAGACAGCCACATATCTCCAAACTACTTCCTATAGATATCTAAGGGATAACAAGCTGAACATTGGCCTTATCCAACAGATATCTAGAGCATATCCGAATGTCCAAGAGAATATCCACCAGAGGTAAAAAGGTTGCAACGTCTGGAATCCAAGCGACGTCGAGATATCTCGATCTCCCTTGGATATGCTGGAGATATGGAAGGGAGGTTTTGGATAGCTCTTGGATATGCTATAGCTATCTCTTTCATGTTCAAACGATATTATATCCAGATAGCTCTAGGATATCGTATAGTTATGAAATAGATATGCATTTTAAATCTCTTAGATGTATATGAGATATCAAAAGCAATGTTCTCTGGATTTGATGTAGTTAAATATGAGTAGGATCCTGTCTCAGTTCGTGATTTGCGAAAAACATAATTTAAATTCAAAATTACAAAATTCAAATTAATTTTCTTTCTTTTTTTTTTTGTGGATGAGAACTACAAAATGAATTAAAAAGTGTACCAAAAGCTGTTGTACTTCCGTGAACCTAAGAGCACTTCAGCACAGCAATGTGGACTGGACATTTCAATTTGAATCCACATCAGTTCATACAGCCAAAAAGACAAGAGTATTGCAAGGCGCATTGTTTTTGCCATATCAACTTTAGAGTGGATGCAATACTCGCTAGACCTCAATCACATTTATTACACTGTATCGCCTATTTTAGAGTGAAAGGTCTATCCTAAACTACACAAAAGTTTGGACTCTCTAAACCAATTGCTTTATCGGGAATAGGATTGATTAAAAGTAAAAGAACTTTGAGGCAATTGAATGAAAATTTCAATAAGCAGTTGCACTTCTGAATTACTGCAAAAGTTGACCAGTTTGAAACCAATTAATTTATTGATTGCTAAAGGTCTTCTCATATAATTACTTTTTTGTTATGTTAATTTATTTATTTTTAATAAAGTTGCATGAGAAATTGTTTGCCCAGGTTTTTGTTTCTTTGCCGTATCCTGTACATTTGATTCGCAGTTAGCAGAAACATAGTTCTGTGATTAAAGTATGCTTGTTTGTTTTATGAAGAAAAAGAAATTCTTCACTAAGGATATTGATTTTTTTTTTTTGCTAAAACTATTAAATGTTTTTCGATATAAATGCAAATTATATTATCATACAACAATTTGCATTATCAAAGTTAGACAGAATTTTAATGTACAAGGGGGGGGGGGGGGATTGCATCAGAATGTAAGTATGAAAAATTTCTAATCTCTTTTTGCTGAAAATTTAAATTAAAACTTCCTGAAAGTTGAAAAAAAATCAATTCCTGAAAAGTGGAAATAATCCCCTTCGGAAAAAAAAACGTTTTTTTTTTCCTGTTTTTTCCGGAAATTTTCCGGGTTTTTTTTTCCGATTGTTTTCATCTCTACTCATAACAAGAAACGTTCTATTGCTTCCCCCCCCCTCTTGGAGGAATTCACGCTAAAAACTAATGGGCACAAGTTCACATAGGGAACATATGTGTGCCAAATGTTCGATTTCTTGCGGTAATTTTTAGGGCTCGACCGATGGCATTTTTTGGCCGATGCCGATTGTTCAAAGGTGACCGATGGCCAATTGTTTTCCTCCAAATGGCCGATTGCCGATGGCCGATGGCAAAAAAAAAAAAAAAAAAAAAAAAATCTAACAGAAAAGAATTGATAAGATTGTCAGAGATTTAAAGAATCATTGATTCATTTCACTTTACTTCCTTTCAACGAATAAGGAATTGTAATCCCCCCCCCCCAAATCAGATTTCGACCTAAATTTTTATTTTACGATCATATAATTTGAACTTCATAAGTTTTTTCGGCGCACATGTGCATGCATATGTACCTAAGAACACATAGATGACCGAAATATCCATTTTGAGCGTCTCCTTAGTAAATTATCGCAAATTCTCTTGTGATGTCTTCATGCGCGTCAACTTACGTCACTCAAAAACGTTATGAAATAGTAAGTTGAACACTCACACGTACGTAGTATGATCTAAAAGTTTGAGGACAAGTTGAATAAAACTTTACCGTGAATAGTTCACATTACCGAAGTACATCTAGCTACAATATAGTCACCTTGAACGACTATGCACTTTTGCCAACGTTCGTATAGCTTTTAGAAGGACTCCTGGAAGACATTTATCGCAACCTCTTGCGCTGCTGCTTTAACTTCATCGTGGGGAAGAAAGGCGACTTTCATGTTGAGGATGCACGGTTCGATTGGTCAATACTCTGATAAGACAAACAAATAACATAACGTTTTGTCGGACTTAGCTCCGTGTGACTTTTACCTGTTCCCAGCAAAAAAAAAAAAAAAAAAAAACATTTGCATGTACGCCGCTTTCTTCCGTCAGGAGAAGATAAAGCTGCATCACAGAAGTTAGTGAAAAATGGCTTCCAGGAGTGTTTCCAAAAGTTATACGAACACTGGCAGAAGTACATAGTCCCTCAAGATGACCTTTTGAAGGTGGATGTGCTTCGGTAATGTGAACTATTCTGGGTAAGGTTTTATACAACTTGTCTCCGAACTTTTGGATCGTACTACGTACAATCAGTATTGGGTGGAGTTATCCTTCTTCTTTTTTGACTGCTGTATGATGGAAGACAAAGAACAGCAGCCAAAAAAAAGGAAGAAAAACAAAGAGACTGTTTAATAAACAATTGATTTTTTTTAATTGAACATATAACTAAGATTTCAGTAATATTGTAATAATGTATGGATTTAGGTAAACTAAACATAGTTAAAAAATATTAAATTATGTTGTTTAATCATTCAAAAAAAAAAAAGAATAAAACTATGAAACCGTCAATAAATTACGCAATTAAAGTGGAAAGATTGCACGCAGACATTTTTTAGTCATCAAATTAAACAAAAAAGGTAACAGATAAAGTACAATATTAAATCATAATAGGAATATTTTTATACCTATTTAAATTTATGAGTAGAGAAGTTTGCATTTTTCATAAAATATATAACAGTGATATAAATTTTTGCGGAAAAAAGAAATAGCCATGAAAACAGCGAGATTCTTAAAACGCAGCTACAATAAACAAACTCAATATTTACACCACCAAGTTAATAACTGAATACATATACTACTTGATCTGATGTTTGCACACGTAATATTGAACAATTTGATTGTTTAATCTTTTATGAAGCACTACAAACAAGTTCAAATTAAGTTTTTACTTTCTTCTATATCTAATATATAGAAAAAAGTATTGGATTCGTACAAATTTTCGAATTTCGAATTTTGACGGATTCGAACGTTTTGAGGTGTACTGAGTCCATTTCGACTATTTTTACTTTCTTCTATATCTAATATATAGAAGAAAGTATTGGATTCGTGCAAATTTTCGAATTTCGAATTTTGACGGATTCGAACGTTTTGAGGTGTGCTGAGTCCATTTCGACCATTTTTGGAAAATGTCTGTCTGTGTGTGTGTGTGTGTGTGTGTATGTATGTGTGTGTGTGGGTGTATGTATGTGGGTCACGTCTGTGTGTGACCAGTTTTTTGTGGCCGCTCTACAACAAAAACTACCGCATGAAATCGAACGAAATTTAGTACTCATATGTGCCCCTATGTGAACTTGTGCCCATTACTTTTTGGCGCGAATTCCTCCAAGGGGGGTGGAGCAATGGGACGTTTTTCGAGTTATGCGTGCTTGCTATTCCTCAGGAAGTTACTGGCGGAATCAAACAAAATTTGGTCCATATGTTGGTATTAACAGGAACAGGTGCTGATTCAATTTTGGTGTCAATAACTCAAACGGGGGTTGAGCTGTAGAACGTTTTTTGTCGTCAATTGTGACTGCTGTATCTCAAGAAATAATGAACGGAATGAAAGAAAAATTTATCGGCAAGTAGCCCTTAGTGGGTATAAGAACTGATTTTATTTTTGTGTCAACAGCTAAAAGGGGGGTAGCGCAATCACCCGTTCTTTTTTTCCATTTTGAGTGCCCTATCTCAAGAAGTAATGCTACGTTCTGGTTGAAATTTGGAATATTTGTGAATCCATATGTAAACAGGCTTTGGTTCTATTTTGACGCCGATCGCTCCAAGAGGTGTTGATTTTTTTTTTTTTTTTTTTGCGAATAAAAATATTTTTATTAATGCAACAATAAGAAAGATAAATCGTAATAGATAGTCGTCTGCGTATTTCTCGTGATTTTAATTGTATGGAAATGATAGGAAATATTATCTCAATGATTTAAAATTTTGAACTGTTGCCATCTTATGTTTGTTAACAAATAATATATTTGTAATTCATTCAAGCAAGGCTTTTAAAATAACTTTCAGTTTTCGCTCTTTGCTTTGCTTTTGCAATAATTCAGACATTGGGATTGTCGTCAAGTTTTTGCATGTGTCATTTTGTTTTTGTTGGGAATATTGCTTCCTCGTCAAGCATGGGGAGGGATCAGAAAAAAAAAAAGAAAAATATA